>NC_056729.1:1217435818-1217448318 GCF_019279795.1 Protopterus annectens
AATATATATATATATATATATATATATATATATATATATATATATATGTGTGTGTGTGTATTAAAAAACTGTAATTGAATTTATATTAATGATCATCACTTGTGCTTATAACTTTGTGATATAATGATTTTGTGTTTATCTGTATGTAAATTTTGTCTGTTAGCATTACTTGTACCTTCCCTGTATGTCACTTTTTCAAATTATGTATTATATAACTTTTTGGAGCTTTTCTCCCTGGGTCTCCACTGAAAACAGGTTGGCCCAGTCGGACACTACCCGGTAACCAAATGTAAATAAATAAATAAATAATACTACAGTACCAGAAATGTGTGTGACATGGTTATGACATACTACAGTGCCAGAAATGTGTGTGATATGGTTACAACATACCACAGTACCAGAAGCGCATGGGAGAAGTGAATTTGAAGAATAAGGAGAGGGAGGGTCTAGAAACACAGGTGACATACAAAATGGATACATTCCAAGAAATATCAAGAAATTCTTATTGGATAGAGGCTGTTATGGAGTTTAGTTTGACAAGGTGGTCCATTGGTGCGTGGGATATCTAGAAAAAGGGTCAGAGCAGCTGAAGGGTAGCTGCAGATGGAGTAACTGTCCATGAGTAAAATCATGGTTAACTTTCTGCCTTCACCTTCATGAGTTCATGAAAAGAATAATTTGACTGCATCAAAGATGCAAAAATGAATGAAACCTTCATTGCTTGTGTCAGTATTTTGAGTATTAAACTGGTACTGTGCTGTTAATGAAAATGAGTAGCACTAAATGAATTGCATTCGTAATAAAATGTTCACTTATTTTGTTGTGCTAATCTTTAGATGTTACTCAAATGTTTTTTGGAAGAACACGGCATGGGAGGGAGAGAATGAGGTGTGGAAATGAATAACATTTTTCTGTTTCCCCTTTGAATAAATGTCTTTTTATGCCGCAGTTTCACAGGATGCTGCAGAAGTAGCTGAGACAGCTGTTTTCTGTGGAAAGCTGCTCTGCAGAAGTAATTGAGCATTCACCAGTCATCTCTGTTTCATCTCAGAGTGTTAAGTGGCATTTGTGACCATTGCTACATCATGATCCATTCATTACCTAAAGGACAACAGGATATGTTACGGCTTACGGTATTTTACAAAAATAAAGAGTTTCTTTATTTAGAACTTGAAGGATGATGCAGCCTGAAAGAAGCAGACCTGGAGAGCTACTAACTGGAAAAGGGAATGTCAGCCACTGGAGCCATCGTGTCACCACAGAATCTTAGTTAACAGATCATTACTTATACTTGGATAAGAACTTTTTATAAACCTTTCCATTAGAATATAAAATAAACTGTTACATGTCAGATTGCTTTATGAGAATGCGTTCTTACGATGAACAATACTGTTTAAAAGGGCTGAGGCAAAAAGGTTTGAAGAATTCACTTTGTGGTCTAAGCAGGACTCATATTATCATAAAACTGTTGTCCAAACTATTTGAGGAAAAATGTACCTAGGAAAATTGAATGGTTTGTCATTGTTTAGATAGTGGTAATGGTTTGTTTCATTTGTAGACACCTGTTTATTTTGAAGGTGGTTTGTCGGTGTACACACATGCACTGGTGCTTTATGAATACAGTTTTTAGAAAGCATGGTCTAGCATAAGTATTCTAAGCCTTACAGAAGAGAAGTAAGAGTGAAATGTCTTGGCATTTGGGCATGGAATTAGATCAGGGATGTTAAGAATGAACGTTACAGAACAAGGACAATAATACAGCACTATGACAAGAGCGTATTGGCAAAACGAGCTGGTTATCTTGGAGTAGCAAGAGGTGCAAAAGGCCAAAAAGTGAAAATGTTCATTGTTTAAAACAAACTGCTGTAGGAATAGGTAAAGAAGAAGCTTCAGATTTTGTGAACAGGATACAAAACGCAAAGCTTTTTCTTCTATGATTGGCTGTTCATTTGGGAATTTAACTTACATTGATTGTGCTCTAAATATGGTAACTTAAGTTGATAATGGATGGTTGGGGACTAAGAGAAATGGGGACTAACCTCCACAGTGCCATGAATAATGCAGCCAAGGAGATTTTGTTCTTGTCAGTTTGGTGTCCTCTTTGGTGTCCTCTTTGGAAAGACACAAGACAGTGAATTGCTTAGGGAAAGAAGGCACGTCTTCTGGGGATTGTTGTATGCAGCATCATGTCTGATTAATGAGAACGTGAATACAATTCAAATGTTCAACACATGAACACAGGAGAAGTGCTATCCAAGACACCATTGATTTGTCCTGTTTTTATTTCCTCAGTATTTCATTTTATTCCGTCATCCTGGGCAACTGGAATTTCCTGCAGCATAGTCACTAACTTGTTGTATTTCCTCATATTTGGTAGCTGCCTCTTCAACTAAAATGCTCTGTGTAGATTACAAATGAATTTTGCAAGCCTATTTCCACTGTAACCAAATAAGAAAGATGAATCATCAGCAGCTGTAAACATCCCCTTCTCAACAGTATAACCAAAAATGTCAAGAACTGCCAGATCAAATGTGCTTTGTGTAAGAGTTTTCCTTTTTGTACCCTATGTGACCATAGTCAGCATCTGTATTCCTAGTGCACTGAATCATAATATGATGCAGACCAGTTTACCACATGAGCAACATTTTTTATCAGATGGCCAGCATATTTCAGCAATGACTGTTTTATTATTACAAAAAAGGTTTATCTAAATGGTGCAGTTTACCCCCCCCCACCCCCCCCCCACACACACACACATACACTGGTAAAGAGTTAGTATTTCCTTTCCATTCTACACTCATATGTTGTCTCTTAATCTGTCCGAATCTGAAGTCACTGTGCACTCTTTTAGTTTCATTGTTGTGTATCTGAGGTCATGAAATACATTCTGAGCATATTTCTGTATTCTTTGTTTTAGTTTAGATGTTGGTTGCATAAACTAAACTGTTTCCAATGAGATCCCTTCTTTTGTGCCTCGTATTGTTCGCAATGAGCAGCTTAAGCATTCTCTATTTCTAGGCACAGATCTCAAACGGTTTCAAGTGTGAAGTGACCTAAAGCTCTTATCTGCTATAAAAAAAAATCTCCAGTGACTTTATTATGCTGTCCAAGGAAGCAAGTCTGTCCATGAGGTCCATTTGGTATGTAATAGCCACAATCTTAACAAGACTATTCACTGACCCAATGCCATTTCTCTGCGGTATCCCATAGCAGTAACTTGGATAAAAGTCATTGGTGCAAATCTTAGAAACATAAGCCATACGGTCTCTCACCGTTCTGCTTGCAAAGCCTTTGATATCATAAAATTCCCTTCAGTCATCTCACTATATCTGAAAATCCCCAAGTAAGGGGTGCTCTGACCCATGCCCATAAACACAATGGGTGGTAGTGTTTATTACCTGATCTTTATATCCTCTGTGTTGTGCCTTGGTGGACTGACTGCAGTCAGCAATCACATCTCATACCTGTCAATTACTTGAAAAATCATAAAGAGTGTGAATTATCCTCTAGGTTTTAAATTATTAACCACAGTTTTGGTAACAGTTGCATCAGCCCAGCTTTGTTGCTTTTCCTGGTCATTTGCCAAATTCTTCTTTGCTTCTTGCAACTACAGCAGCCTCTGCAGGAGATGAAGGGAATTTCTACAGCGTTGTGTCCAAATTTTCTTAGTCAAAGACAATATAACTGTGGATCTCCCAGGAAACTATTATGCCTTGCACAACTTGCCCAGTTAACAAAACAAAACTAACAGATAAAAATGGTGACACTGGACAGCTTTGAAATTAAATACTGGAGTTACTGCCTCTAATTGGTGATGGTGCAGGATTTGGTGAGCTTTCACTGAAGGCTACACTCTTTTATTTGATTGTGGTTGGAGGGTGCTAAGTTATTAAAGCAGAATAGCTACATCTTAACAAGTACATTGCATGTTTATTTTTATTTATTTATTTGTTTAATATTTGTTTACTGGGAAAGTCTGACTTGGAACAAAGCCAGTTTTCAGTGGAGGCTTGGGGAGAAATGCTCCAGATGCGTGTGGTGAAACTGTCTATGAGATGTTGGAGGTTAATGGATTGTAATGATACTGATGTGTTACATTGGTTTCTTTAGGTGAATTGGAGCACCTGGAACTGACCAGGTGGGTACAGTGATTAATTCTGTGGCAAACTGGTTGCTGGAAGATGAAGACAATGTACTTTTATAAATAGATGGTCATGATGTTATTAATTATGACCTTGACATCAGACCTTGCTGGCACCAAAGGCAATAAAGAGAATACAGAACAAACTTTTGTTGGAATGAAACTGCTTTTAAGATGTGCAGACCCCTTTTCCTGATATTTTTATTCAACATTTAAATATTTTTTCATACTGTGAATAACTGTGACTCTATTACATCCACTGGCAAATAGAAGGGGGAGTCTTCCATTTAGCTAGAAACTTGAAGCTGATTTTGAAGTTTAAGAAAAAAAACAACAATTACAGCAGCACTGTGGATTAAATTTTTTTCATTAGGGGTAACAGCAAAAGCTGATAAGGATAGATGACAGCGTACTGCACTTAAAAAGAAAAAAAAGACAATGTGTAAAACTGAATGGCTTTAAATATAATAACCTAATGGCAAAATGTGCAAAACTGTACTCAATAGCTGATGCTGATGAAACGCAAATGCAAAATGTTGAGAGTGATCATTCCTACCACTTTTGCTACTATGAGGCCTGACAGTATTTCATTCACATTCTAAATTCCGCCTGCAGTGTCAGGCCTCATAACACCCCTGGACGGGCATTAATTGCACATTAACACATATGCTGTGGGGCATTATTGTTTGCATGCTTCACACTTTGTGCTTTGAGAATGAAAGTGAAGCTATCCCACTAAAGATGCTTCCAGAAGCAGTATATCATTATGTCGCCTTTTCCTTACGTTTACTATTTTTGCTAGTGTGCATAACCAGAAAGGATGCTAAGTCCCCAATTCTGACCGTCAGGCTCCACCATACACACATTTAGACCATTTAATTCCCAGCAGTAGGACCCCCACCACCACTACAACAACCACATCATCCAGAGCATACATTGGCAAATAATAACTTTTGGAAGTGTTTTTATTTATTTATCTTTTATTGACTGGGTTAGTCTCAGTAAGGCTAGTGGCTTCTTTCAGGATAGACCAGAGGTAGTATTTTCACTACTTGGGGAAATTTGGCCAGGGCTTCTAGAAACTTCCCCTACTTTTTTGATAAGTACCATGCAATCTTTAACATCCACCTTTGCTGCCACCAACTCAAGCAGATAGGATATCTGTATAACATCTCATCTGAAGGACAATGCACTTAGAACTGCAACACCTCCCTAATGCTGCACTGCAGTGTCAGCAATCCATTCACCTGGAGTAGGAAGAGAACCAGCAGTCTTCTGGTCTTCTAGTTTTCCAGCACCAAAGGCAAGTGTGCTACCTGTTGTACCAGTGACTTGGGTTCCTCTTAACCTTGATAGTCCCCTTGCATGCTAATAGATGCTCAAGATTTGCCCTGGTCTTATGTATACTCTGTTTTCTTAGACTTATCCAAGGCCTTTGACATGGTTAACCACAGTATGCTTCTCAAAACTCTATCTAACCTCAACCTAAACTCCCTCACTATATCATGGTTCAGCAGCTATTTATCAAGCCGACAACAAGTAGTTCTATGGCAGGACCAACAATCCTCCCTTCTACCTGTATCTATTGGAGTCCCTCAAGGCTCCATTCTTGGTCCCTTACTATTCTCCATATTTACAAATCAGATAGCTGCTTCCTCTCCTTCTGCCTTTATAGTGCAATATGCTGATGACACTACTATCATTTGTGCTGCCCCTACCCTAAGCAAGCTACAAACAATAACAAAACACAGCTTCACTCTGGCTGAAGCATGGTTTTCTACCATAAAACTTTTACTCAATCCCAAAAAAACAAAACTAATTCTCTTCAGCCCAGGTAGATTCCCTGCACTCAATGACTTCATCATTAACTCCAAGGACAATACCTCAATCACCCCAACAGCACACACTAAACTCCTAGGAGTAGTAATCGATAACAAACTTAAATTTGATATACACATAGCCCAAACAATCAAAAAAGTTCACAAAAAGCTAGGTCTCTTATATAGGAATAAGCAATTCATGGCCAATTATTCCAAAGCCACTATTGCCAGAACCCACCTATTATCCACCCTACTGTATGCCTCCCCAATCCTGACTAATCTTCGCCACAGCGAACAAAGCAAAATGGCACCTTGCTATAACAAGATTGCTAAATTTGCTACAGGTGCCTAAAACAGAGCCCACCACTGTCTTTCCCTCAAACAGCTCAACTGGCTTGAGCTGCCTCAGTTACTTCTTACCACTCAACTCTCCACAGCCCTCAAACTATATTACCTCCCAAATAAAACCCCCATTTTACAAGACCTAATACAACCCTACACCACCACCCAAGCCTTAAGATCAACAGACCAAAATCACATAAATGTCATGAGACATAGGAATGAGGCTGGTAAATCTCTTTTTGCCTGCTCTATAGCAAAAGTCTGGAACTCACTTCCAAAACACATAACTTCTACAAGTTCTGCTGCACAATTTAAAAAACTACTCAAAACCCACTACTTTAACAACTGGCTATGCCCATGTGACTCCCCAGGCTAATCCACTGCATTTGCAGTGATACAATGATTCTACCAAGGATCACCTAATAGTGCCTAATCTCTGTATATTAATTCTTAACTAACAATGTTCTATTCTGTTCGTATCTAGTTATACATCTCTGAAGGCAGTTAAACATATTCCAACATACAAGTGGTATACTTCTAGAATACAATAATTGTATCTATACATATATCTGTGAAGAAATGTAAAATATGTTCTTGTATAATATTGTATGCATTTAGGAGAAAGTGTTGTAATTCATAAAATGTTATTTGCTAGATTGTTTTTTAAGTGGAGCTTTTCTCCCTGGGCCTCTGCTGAAAATGGACCTGTGTCCAGTCGGACTTTCCCAGTCAACAAATGTAAAATAAAATAAAATAAAATGTATTCCTTTTTATTCCAACATCTTGTGTAAATGGACTCTCTTGCACTCCATTCACTGTCTTGCTGTATTACCAAATATTTGGTAGCTGTCTTACAACTGAAATGCTTTAAAGATTGCAAATGATTTTCTCAAAAGTTTAAATGAGAAGTTGCAGGGAAGAGCCTTATATGTACTGCCTATGCACATGTTTGCAGTCAGTTGATTTGACAACATTGTTGTAGGTTGTTGGGGGGGACACAAGGAGGGCACTAACAAAAGATGGGAAGGTGTGGCCAGGGCCAAGATTTGCTTGGAGCTTGAGAAACTCTGTTTAAAGTGTTCTCAGTTTTTAAGACATAGCCAGCCTTAGGCATAGGCCAATTGGGTGGTTGCCTAGGCCGCCTCTCTAGCAGGGGTGCTTTTCCAATATTTATTCGCTTATTTTTTTTGTTTTAAAGAAATGGTTTCTTTAAAATGTGTTGAATGAAAAACAGGAAAACCTAAAGAGTAAGGTAACCTGTGAGGAAACTTAAGAAAAAAAGTAATCTGGATGGTGTAGGTAGACCAGGATGGGGGCACCGAGTGGTTATGGGGGGGGGGGGTGCTGTGGAGCCCTCTTGCCTAGGGCACCAGTTGTCCCAAGGCCAGCCCTGTTTGAAGATAATCCTTTTTTGAAAAGTATGAAAATTGTCTAGCAAAGGGCAAGATTATTAGCAATAACCCAGAAGTGTGTGTGGGTCTGTTGTGTTTTTCTCACGCTTGATGTGGTTTGATCACAAGGGCAAAGGAAATCGCTTGCCTTTCTTAAATAATGTCGTTGTATAATGATGTTGTAGTGTTCCTCCACACTGTTTCCTATTCTTGTGTGTTTTCTGATGTATTGCTCTTATGTATGGGACTTACTTTCCCATGCTTGTACAGCACATCAGTGCTGTTGAAGAGAAGCAATTGAGAAAGGAGAATCTCTGGTGCTGTTTTAGCATGCATTTTCTGAAGGATATTAAGGATATCTGCATGATATCTTAAATGTCTGTCATTATTTAATTACTTCAACCCCACTGACTTGCTAGAAAACTATTTTTTTATATGGGAAAAGACAAATACTATGAGGCAAAAATCTGGATATTCTGCAAAGATTTGGGCAGTTGAGAGGTATGAGAGTCTGCTGAGATTTAAGGAGGGACAGTGCAGACATACAAGGGAAATCAGGTACATTTCTGTTTCTTTACTTTTGCAGAATTAATGCACCCGATTTGTCTTCTGTTTTGCTCTACCATCTGTAGCTTATTCCAATAGAAAAGTCTGGCTGCTCAATGGTACTTTAATGGCTGGACTTTTTTCTGTTGGTATATGCCCAACTTATAATGGGCATGCTGATTGGGCAGTCCAATTAGAGTGCACGCTTTTGAATAAGAATGACCTGTTGTTGTATAATAAACCATAAACTAATAGCCACAAAATTATTTTGGAGAAATAAATAGTGGATTATGATGGAGGTGATTTGTTCAAAATTATTGCAGATGTTCATCGTGTTTCACCGTTGCAGTCATTACATTTGGGTAATCTGCTGACAGGTTGCCCTCAGTCGGCCTGATTAACAAAGTCTTGGGTCCTGCATCGGTTGCTGTCCCTTCTTCCATGATGTCAGGTCGTCAGGGGTATAAAACGTGCAGCAGACACCATTACACCAGTCTTTCTTGCCGCGCGGTGCCCGAAGCAGAAGCAGTTCACAAGTGCCTGTCGGCCGACTCCTGAAATTTTTGTTTTCGAGTTTCAGAACCGAAGTCTTCAACTAAAAGCTAAGTACCCCATTGGGGAAACATTTTCTTGCTCCTTACCGATGTCATAAAAAGTTAATAATTGTATTACTTGTGGGAAGCAAATACCTCATAAGGATTTTCATTTGTACTGTATTCCTTGCCTAGGCCCTGACCATGACATACCTTACTATCGGTTTTGTGCTTTATTTAATAAGCACACTATCCATTGTCGGTACATTTTTGCTTCTAAATATTTTGGTTCTCTGTTTAATTATCCAGAAATGATGTTGGTTAGCCATCCGACTACCGCATTACCGAAAAAATGCAAAGAAAAAGACAGAGACAGGCTGTTGAGGTCCAGAACTGCCAACGATGCTTCTCCTAAGCCAGTCACCAGTTTGCCGGTACTCAGTGAGGTGCTTTCGCAGCCCCTGATACCTGCTACGTTGGATTCGCAGGCCTCTGCTGAGACCCATTTGGAGTCCAGTATGCCGCGAGATACTTTACATATGGAACCTGTGGATGTCTCTACCTTGGGTGGGTCCGGAGCTGCTGAGCAGGCACCGCTTCTGAGGGTGCATTCAGGCCTACAGACTTGCATATTAAACCGACTCCAACTTCAGTGCTAAGGCCTAAATCTCGATCTATGTCTTAAAAACCGACGCCCAGGCCACATGTTCAGGCCCCTATGCCTAAAAAACAAATTATCAAAATGGCTGAAGACTTAAGTACTCTAATCAGGGGTAGTCACCCCCCCCCCCCCCACCAAGAGGCCTAGGACTGAACTTGACTATGAATCTTCTGAACAGGACTCTGTTTCTTCTGACTCTTCTAATGATCTGGATTTGTCCATCCCTACTTATGAGGACTCTGATGCAGAGGATTTCATTCCCTCTGCTTCTCCGCCTGAGGATTTCTCTTTTGGGGAAACTTTACATACCTTAAGGGAGCATTTCCACTGGGAAAGTCAGGATTTCTCTGAATCCAAAAAGAGGCTTAGGGATTTCCTTCTTCCTCAGCATAGGCCTTTGGCTATACCTCCTGTACTAGACATTGTTGATGATGTGTTTTCAGAATCCAGTATGGCCCCTGATACCCTGCCTCCAGCTCCTAGCAAACCAGACAGGTACTACAGGGTTCCTGAGTCCCACAAATTCCTTTTCAAAATTCCTGTTACGGATCCTGAAACCATTCCTTAGGGGCCCAAGGGCATTAAGGCTTCTACTGTTAAAAATCTTACCCCTTCTGATAGAGACTCCAGGGCGCTGGATAGATGGAGTAAAAAGGTTTATACTTCTGCAACCTTAGCAATCAGGGCTTTAAACTGTAAATTCCATATGCTAAAATATCAACAGCATATCATGGGACTGCTTAAACAGAAAATGATGTTGATTTCTGACTGTGTGGAGAATAAAGAATTGCAGGATTTATTGCATTCAGCTGAACAAGTTGGCAAACATACTTTGCAATGTGGTTTTGATTCTGCTGTTACTGGGTCTGTGCTTAGAAGGCATGCTTGGCTTAAGGAGCAATCTCTGCCTGATCATGTTAAAGCAAAACTTTTGGATGCTCCTTTACAACAGGACCACCTGTTTGGCAATAAGGCTGAGGAAGTTCTAAAAAAGATGGAAGATAAAGCTAAATCTATGCAAACTGTGAAAGATTTCTTACAAGTACAACCTCCTAGATTTAGTAGGCATTGGCCTACTAAGAACTGGTCCTTTCCAGCTCCTTCCAGAGCCACTACAGCCAAACCCAGACATTCCAAAAGCACCAGGTTTCAGTCCCAAGGGACTTTCAGAACTAAGCAATGGGGTGCTTCCACTTCCAAATCTGGAAACAACAAGGCACCACCCTATGGTAAACAGTCTCAATGACTTCCCTTTAAAATTACCAAGCACTTACCTCTTAGCCGCCCCTTTGGGGAGAAAATTGGCTCTTCATTCAAGAAACTGGCAAGTTATAACCCAGGACAAATAGGTTTTAAATATAGTATCCCAGGGATACAGATTTCATTTCCACACACTGCCAACACCAAACAGGTGGCCAGACCTGCCCCCAAATCAGTGGGGCAGAGGCTCAGAAACAAGTACTTTCCCTCCTAAACATGAGGGCTATTCAACTAATACCAGAAGAGGAAAAGGGACAAGGTTTCTATTCCAGACTTTTCCTGGTACCCAGAAAAGACAAATTATGGCGTCCAATTCTGGACTCTAAACACCTTTCTGGACATTCCAAAATTCAAGATGCTAACATTTCACCAGTTACTTCCTATACTAGGCAAGGATGCCTGGTTGGCAACTCTAGATTTAAAAGAGGCTTATCTACATATCCCAATCAGGGAATCTTGCAGAAGATACCTACCCTTCAAAGCAGGCTGCATGCATTATGAGTTCTCTGCACTGCCCTTTGGCTTGTCTGCTGCACCCAGGGTATTCACAAAGTGTCTGGCTCCAGTAATTGCATTTTGCAGGCAAAGAAATATTCAAATATATCCATACCTGGACGATTGTCTAATTCAGGCAGAAAACTAGGCCATTCTTTAAAAACAACTGGTGTTTGTAAAAAGAGTTCTAACCTGTCTAGGGTACACCATAAATGAAAAAAAATCTCAGCTGGTACCCTCTCAAAAAATTACATTCCTGGGTGCAAGCTTGAATACAACTGCCCAGATGGCTTTCCTTACATCAGAAAAGCAAATTCATTTGATGACTTACTTCAAACAGGTGGCCACAAAAGCCCTGCTATCTGCAAGACAAATACTGCAAGCCTTGGGGTTCATGGCCTCCTGTATTCTTCTAATTCCATATGCAAGACTGCATATGAGGAAACTTCAGTGGTACTTAAAAAGTTTATGGAGTCAGCATTGTCACAGCCTGGAAACAATTATTCCTATCATACCATGCCAGCGCCTAGAGTTCCTATTGTGCGCAGAGGCCTGCCACCAAAACAAGGGACTGCTATTCACACCACCCCCTGCAACCCAAGCCCTAAATACAGATGCATCAGACTATGCATGGGGGGCTCATCTGGCAGGGAAGTGCATTCAGGGCAAATGGAGCCCAAATCAAATGCACCTTCATATCAATCAAAAAGAAATGCTAGCTGTACAGAATGCCCTGACAGCCTTCAAGGACTACCTTCATCCAGGACAACTAATGGTAAGGACGGACAACACCACGGTAATGTGGAACATAAACAAGCAGGGGGCACACCTTCCTAGCCCCTCTGCAGACTAGCCATGGCATTATGGAACACGGCCTTGAGCTACCAAGTACAACTACAGGCTCAATTCCTGCCAGGAAAGCTGAATGTTCTGGCAGATGAACTAAGCAGAAATCTCATGGACCCACACGAATGGAAACTGGAACCATTGATTTTCAACATGTTGACATGCAAATGGGGGAGCCCAGACATAAATCTTTTTGCCTCACCCCAGAACTACCAGTTGGACAAATTTTGCACAAGAACTCATCACAAAAAAGCCTGGAAAGTGGATGCTCTGTCCTTCAGCTGGAAAAACCTATCAGTCTATGCCTTTCCCCCTCTACCTCTGCTCTCCAAAGTTTTTCTAAAAGTCAAGTAGGACAAACCAAAAATGATTTTGATTGCTCCAGACTGGTCTCACCAACACTGGTACCCACTCCTGCACAGTGTGTCACACATTTCACCGTGACACCTGCCTCACACACCTTGC
>NC_056729.1:1217460818-1217600818 GCF_019279795.1 Protopterus annectens
TGTTCTCCTGCTACCTATTGTTTCTCTCCTGCTCTCTCCACTCTATCCTCAGACCTGTATCTTTTCACACCCTCCTATTTCCTCATTGCATCCTTTAAGCTATCTTTGTCTCATTCTGCTAGCTTCACTCTCTCTTTTTCTCTCTTTTCACAGCACACTTGAGCAATTCTGCAGTCCACGGCTACCACCCCACCCATACAGTCTAGGAAGAAATGAGTACTGCAAAACTAAACCAAGGATATACCCTTTGAGCCTGAAGAGCAGGGTCAGTCCACCCAGGCATTCAACATGTATGTGTTATGATAGTGAAGCTTTAACATTAGCTGTGTTACTTAGTAGTTCTCAGTGTGATAATGACACTGACAGTTTGAGCCTTGTGCCCCCCCCAGCTTGTGTATCACTAGCTACTAGACAGTACACACTTAATTCAGGTCCTTCCTGTTCTCTGTGATTAAAACGTAACCCTCAAGCAGCCCTTTCAGTGCTCTCCTTTACTTTACAAGTAAAATTTGTATTACTACTCACCCCCTCTGAGGCCTTCACTGGTAGTTTTCCACTGTTTGCCTCTCTGATTTGGCTGGTTTCTTTGCATTGCACCTGGTTCACACCCTTTTTGCTACCCTCCCACCCCCAATACTAAATAATAATTTTACTTGTAAAATTATGAAACTCATAGTTAACTTACATTACAGCCTGACAATGGATAGAGACATCCACTCAAACTCTGGCCCATCCCCACCTGCTGATTCCAGTTCCCAAACTAATATTCCTTCTAACATAATACTGGCTAATATGCTCCCTAATTCTCTCCTGACCTGCTAACTAAATTTCAAAAGCATAAACAATAGGGTCCATAATCTGCATGCCCTCTTAGCAGCTTACTCCCCCGATGTATTATGTCTTACGGAGACCTGGCTAAAACTGGTAACTAAAGACAATGAGGTAATACCACTAGGGTATGACATAGATTAGATCATACTACTAGGAAGGGTGGTGGGGTAGCTGTACTGTAACAATGAGGTAATACCACCAGGGTACGATATACTTAGATTATATCATACTACTAGGAAGGGTGGTTGGGTAGGTGTACTGAAACAATGAGATAATACCACCAGGGTACGATATACTTAGATTAGATCGTACTACTCGGAAGGGTGGTGGGGTAGCTGTACTGTAACAATGAGGTAATACCACCAGGGTACGACATAATTTGATTAGATTGTACTACTAGGAAGGGTGGTGGGGTAGCTGTACTCTATAAAAGTACACTAGATGTTACTATGGTCTCCCTACAACCACTCCAGTTTAATAATGCAGAAATTGTTATTACCAAACTACAGATTAACAATAACAAATGCATAAACATTGTCTCCATTTACATTCCCCCAGGTAACACTCTAGAGGACATCTTCCACTGGTTATCCAGTACCTACCCCCAAGAAACTATTGTGCTTGGAGATGTTAACATTGATTGGAACACCTGTTCCTCAGAATTTCCTACAACCCATGTCAACCTACATGGTTTTACACAGCTCATATCCTCCCCCACCAGAGTAGGCAAACCCGATAACAAAAACAGTATCCTAGATTGGATACTTATCAACAGCCACCCCTATATATACAAGTCAGGGACTCTCCCAGATGACCTGAGTGACCACTTACTTACATACATTATCAAGCACAAGGTGGACAACCTACACCAGACCACCTTTAAAACCATCAGAAATAATAAGAACTTCATCTCCACCAGTTTTCAAAATGAACTTAAAGCTTGCAATTGATTAAACCTAAATCACCTTTCACTGGATGATGCAGTAGCATACTTTAATTCCATATTCCTTACTATTCTTGATTCTCACCCTCCGGCTCGTTCCATTAGAACCAAAACAAAAACTGTCCCATGGCTCTCAAAAGAGACCAAATCTAAAATCATAGCTAGAAATAAGGCATGGGACAAATGGCATGCCACAAAAGACCCACTAGATCAACTCCGATACCAGCAGCTAAGGAATCACACACAAAAAATCTATTATACTAGACAAAAAAAAAACTTCTACTACTATCTTCAACAAAAACATCACAACAAACCTCAAAAGTTTTGGGCAGGAATAAACAAACTTATTCACCCAGGACAGCCATCTACTCCTACCCTGTCAGCTTCCAACCATAAATCCCCAGAGGATATTGCAAATACCTTCAATAGTTTCTTCACAGAGACGATCCAATCCCTAGTCAGCCAACTGGTACCCATCTGCTCCAACCAAAATTCTGCCACAGCCAATACCCCAATCTCTTTTAGCTTTCAGCCTGTTTCTACATCACTTATCATATTTGTAATTAAGAAATTAAAGCCAACTACTCTACCAGCTGATCTCCTCCCACCAGAGTATCTGCAAAAAGCAGCAGATGCCATAGCTTACCCCATCTCCGGCATAATCAACAGAACCTTATCTGAAGCCACCATCCCCTCCATTTGGAAAATATCTCATGTAATACCACTCCATAAAGGAGGCAACTCCTTCGAACTGTCAAACTTTAGACCCATAGCTATTCTGTCACCATTGGCTAAAATTATGGAGAAGTGTGTCCATAAACAACTTATGCATTATCTTACCCAGAATAAGCTGTTGGTTAACTCTCAGCACGGTTTTAGGCCACAACACAGTACCACCTCAGCCCTCCTATTCTTCTCTAACACCATAAACCATAACCAAAATAATAGCAAGCTTTCCTCAGCCCTCTTTTTAGATCTCTCGAAGGCCTTCGATGTGGTCAACCACCAAATACTCATGCATACCCTTAAGGCATTCTCACTAAATAGCCATGCGCTTCAATGGTTCCAATCTTACCTGTGTGGCAGACAACGAGCCATCTTATGGCAAGACAAACTATCAACCCATCTACCCGTCACCCAAAGGTGTCACAAGGATCCATACTAAGACCCCCTGTTTTCTCCCTCTTTATCAATGACCTCCCCACTGTCATCCCAAATGCTACCTGTGTCCAATATGCGGATGACTCCACCTTGATTTGTTCAGCCACCTCCCCAACAGATCTAATGACATTAACCCAGAATACTTTCAATATAGTTGAAAACTGTCTCTCTAACCATCAGCTGATATTAAACCCTAACAAAACAAAGTTGCTTCTTTTCTCCCACACTTGTAAGTCTTCCTCACTACTCTTTACCATAAAATCTAATAATGGTACCATTATCTCCCCAGATGCACAAACCAAACTCTTAGGTGTCACAATAGACAACACCCTCAAATTTGATATCCATGTCAATCAAACTAGCAAAACCATTAACAAAAAACTTGGCTCCCTCTGTAAGATCAAACCTTTCCTTACTCCATTTGCTAGGACTGCTATTGCTCATTCCCATCAACTCTCCACTCTTCCCTTTGCCTCCCCTCTACTCACTAATTTGAACAAATCCGCTCTTAGCAAACTCTCCAGCTGCTATAACCATATTGCTAGATGTGCAACAAGCACAACCTATAGGACCCACCACTGTCACAACCTAAATCTTCTGGGGTGGCTGGAATGACCTAGCCTACTTCAGTGCAATCAGCTTATAATTGTCCCTAAAGTTCTCAACCACCCTGATAGTACACCTGCACTTAAAAATATCATCAACCCCTGTAACAACCTAAGGTCACTTCCCTCTTCTGATAAACTTTTGGTTCAAACATCCAAAATCAACAACTCTGCTGGGGATTCTGTTTGCTAACTCTGTTGGCAAAACTTGAAACTCTGTTCCTGCTGATCTTGCTCTTGAACCCCCTCTTGCTCAGTTCAAAAAAAGCCTTAAGCTATACTTTTAATCTCACTCACTATGTCCTTGTTCGACACCCGACTAGATCCTCCTCTATAGTCTGTAATTATGTTACATTGCCTAGTCAATTTGTCAACACTGCTTTAAAAATATATGATTATATTACCTGCTTGCTCAACTGGAGCCTGTAAACTGTGTGTAACTTGTAATCATTTTGTGATTTTTACTGTATGCTCAACCTTGGAGCTTTTCTTCCAAGGCCTGTACTGAAAATGGATATGTTTCCAGTCGGACTATCCCAGTCAACAAATGTAAAATAAATAAACTTTTGTAAACATTAGATCAGCAAGCCCCTAGCAGAACAAGTAAATAAATAAATACATAAATAAATGGAATTATTCACCATGGCTTAAAAAAGAAACTAAATCATCTAAATATCTGTTTTAATAACACTGTAATGTCTTTTATACTATTCTGTAGAATTCTTTGTGACTCTCCATCAATTTTATAACTTATTCGTGTATAAACTAAGCCAACCTAACTTAGTATCTTACTTCCTGTACTTTATATACTCTTAGTTCTGTATGGTCATTGTGGAGCTTTTCTCCCTGGGCCTCTGCTGAAAAAGGACATGTGTCCAGTCAGACTTTCCAGGTAAACAAATGTGAAAAAATAAGTAAATAAAAATAATGACACAGAGAGGGTGGTGTGGAAGCTATGAAAACAGAATAAAACACAACGTAGCCAGTAACGAATTCAGACAACTGAGACGTCTTATTAATACCAAAATAAAAACAGAGCAGCAAACTTACTCTTACAACCTACAGCAAAGACAACAAAATAATCCTAAAGCCTTTTCGAAATCCATTAACAAGCTACTAAAACCAGGCATGACCACTATCCCTATACTAAATACTACTAATTCCAATGACTCTATAGCAAACCATTTCAACTCCCACTTTATCCAATCTGTCCTCAGTCTTGTTAATAACAGCTCTGCATGACTCTGTCCTCACAATTCCAAATTATCACCACTCCATCCACCTTTGCCTTCCAACCTATTCCCGTATCTGCTATAAAAAGTACCTCTCAAATCTCAAACCTTCTACCTTATCTGCAGATAATATCCCCTCAGTATACCTTACCATTTGCAGCTGCACCAATCTCTTATCCCATAGCCTTACCTATCAGCTGATCTATAACTAAAATACCATCTCTGCTGTATAGAAAACTTCACATATCATTCCTTTACACAAAGGAGGGTCACCCACTGAATTTTCAAACTGTCTGCCCATAGCAATACTGTTTCCATTGGCTAAGATTCTGAAGAAATGTAATCATTTACGGCTAATGAACTGTCTTACCCTTAATAACCTCTTTACATACACCCAACATGGATTCAGACCCAAATGTAGTACTTCTGCTTCCCTTCTCAGCTTTACAAACAAACTAAATTCTGAAACAAATAAGGGTAAACTAGTCTCCTCTGTCTCTCTAGACCTGTCAAGAAGATTTTATATTGTGCCTCACCAAAAACCACTAACAGAACTCACCAGCTTACATCTCTCTCAAGCTGTGCTACCATGTTTTCATTATCAGCCCTCGGACAGATGCCAGGCTGTCACATGGCAAACACTGTACCTGTACTGCTTCTCCTTCCTGCCCGTCTCTGTTGGGTTTTCATAGACCTCAACTCTTGGTCTGCCACTTTTCAATGTTTACACTAAGTCACTGCACACTGCTTCCAAAGAAGCCTAAAGCATGCAGTATACTGATGACTCTATCCTCATTCCTCAGCACCCCCCCCCCCACTCCATTACTACAAAAAACGTCATGCCAGGTCTCTTTAAACTACATTTACTGACTTTATGAAAATCAGGCATTTGGCATTCTCTGTGTTTTTTATAAGCACCTTTATTAAATTATCACTTAATTCATAAGCACACATACATTAATAGAAAACAAACTGTATTAATATTTTTGATTTACACACATTATATGTTACTTTTTCTTTCTTTACAATAACTGCCTTTCAGTCCAGTATTACTACAGTTGCTCATTTCCTGCCTTCTCCTTAAACCTCACTCCTCCTCCTGAACATTATTTTCCATTTATTGTTCCCACAAATTCCATGTATTTCTATGTAATTTGCTCCTTCCCTTTTCTAAAGATCCATCATTTAGTTCTTTTTTATATTATATTATTTAATACTTCAAATACAGCTGGTTTAAATTGTTATTTCATTTTATAGTAATTCCTTTTTTGACAACCAAGAAAAGTTAAACTTAACATGGCCTTGCTATGTCTAGTCAATTCAGATGCTGTGTCCCAGCTCAAAAGAACCTTTGCATTATTTACAGTCATTTGCTTGGCATCTCTATGTTGATGCAAATGTGCTTATTATGAATTGTGACACTACACACTGGAAGAAGGTAAGCATTATAACATTCCGGTGTACCTTTTACAGCAACGTAAACAAAAGAAAACATTTTTTTTTTGAGAATTCAGCATCACATCCACATTTCTACTCCTAAAAGCTGAAAAGCTGGGTAGATTTTATTTACCTGTTTTTTTTTTTTTTTTTTTTCCTATCTCCACCCAATACCATGCAACATCTAGATTTTATCCCCTGGCTTCTATGTGCTCCAGCCCTGGATACCCCAGTGGCTCTGGATGGGCTTCTGACTTATCAGGAAGAGTAGCTCTTTATTTAGCTCCTATACTGAGCTGTGATCATGGAGTCAGGAGCCATTAGTCATGTTCCACAGTGTTGGGAGAGGAGGGTATAGTAACACTCTTGCAAAACCATTTTTTTACTCTGACATGTCCCGCAAGGGTCCTGGCCTCCTGCAGAGGTTCTGCTGGAATCAGATTCCCCACATCTTCACCCTTCCCACCATGGGAGAGCTGGGTGTTGGCCATTTCATCCTATTCCATCTGGTCAACCCTACCAATGACTCAAGTCTGTTCCTGAACTGGAGTCACAGGAGTTGTAGATAGACCCCCAACCTCTGCACCATCAGGATAACAGGTTGGTCATTGTAGAATGAAAAAGGATGTAAACATTGATTGCCCATTATATCCAACATAAGATGATTAATCTCTACCTAGTATAATTTTTTCATCTTAAGTGATATTTTCTGAGCCATGCAAACACTTGTGAGTAAAAGCAAAACTTTTTATTCTGACAGCTAGGAAGTTATGCTGAATAAGGCAACATTTTTGAGATTCACAAAGCTTTTAGTGGTCTGTAAAACCTTAATCATGGTTTTAAGGCCATTTTTTACAAAGTTGGCCAAAGGCAGTCTTTATTATATTTTAGTTAAAACATACAATAACAGAGTTTAGGGAGAATGTGCCAAGTCATGTGGTTATGTACCTGCCAAAAATAAAATATTGCAGCAGCTTTAAGTGGCAAACAAGTACGGATATCGATCAGAAATCTTGGGTTACTTGTTGAACACCTTCAGTGCACAGAGACACCACTATAAAACTGCTCACGGAGCAAGCATGGTAGTGCTTTTGAAGTCTGTAAAATAAGGCAAGAGTGGGTGTTTTTTATTCATTTGTTAATAGGTGAGCACCTACTTATAAGTGTCTGCTTTAGGGGTAACCTAGGGGCACTGTCTAGGTGAATGACTTGCTCAGTTTACAAGTAAAGATTAAGGAACTGAGACCCAGGTGTAAGATGAAGGTAGACTCAACCTTCTGCACATATTGGGAGAAAAGCAGAACAAATATGAATACTTCAGTCAGGTTGAACCTCTCTGCAGGTCATTGTAACCAAGACGATAGCTACAGATTAGTGCTCTGGCAAAGTTTGTATACCGTGCTCAGGATATATATTCAAACGAAAGTCAGAGGAGCTGGGCTTGTGCCAGAAATCACTGGAGAATGAGGCAGTATGTACTTAAGATATATGTATACATTTGAGAAAACACCTGATTACTTAAGTTACTAATTACTTGCTCTGTAAAACGTTTGTATAGGGAGTATAGGTAGATAAGCAGGGGATGGAGAAATAGCTAGCTATTTAGTATTCACACAGCTCTTAGTTTCATAATATGTCAGTAAGCTGTTATTTCTGTGTACATTAAGTAGTTGCTAGGATGCTTTCTAATGAATACAGTATTTCCAACATACTTTTCTTTGGAGAACAGCGATCTGTGGAAATTAGACCTTGTAGCATGGGAGTGACAAAGTAGTCATTCCAGTTTTTTTTTCCTTTATAATAAATGCAGATACGTACTGTATATATGTAAATTATTTATACTGAAGGGTGCTAAGTCTTTAAAATTTAAAGTCAGGAAGTTGATTATTCCAGTAATTGTAACCATGTTACACATTAACAGATTGATGATTATTCCATATTTAATGATTATTCATCAGATTGTGCACCACATTCATGAAAGGTGTGGTGAGATTCCAGTTGAGAGTACTTTTTCTGACAACAGTTTAAGAGTGATGTTGCTTCTCAGGTTTTGTTCAGTAATTTTGCATCCTATGGGGAAAGGAGAAACAGCTTTATGTATTGTGTATGTATTGTTCTTTAGGCGTATTGAGGATTTGCAGCTTGAATGGTGGTGTATATGTTGTAGAATCAGACTGTGTGGTAGTCATCTGGGTTTTACGTTTTTAACCATTAACCTTTACACATCATTTTTAAGTCTGGGGTTCACACTATTAGCTAACCTGTGGTGGAATTCATAGACATTCACTGCAGAGCTGTGCAGTGCCTGCACAGAAAGGTGACATTACACAGCTCAAGAACTCATAATTTCAGTTACAGAATGGGCAACCTGTATATCACCACTGACTGGAGAATGAATGTTCTCCAGCAAGGTGTTAATGTACAGGTAATGCCTGCTGAAAAACAAGTCCACTGTTTCACAGCAGAATTAAGCTGCTATGGAAATCAGACTGCAACAAAGCTACATGCTGCCATTATTTTGCATTCAGTAAGCAGCACTTTTGCTGTTGGCGAGTGCAAAATTAAAACAAAGAGATACTTTAAAAAAAATAGAAAAATGTGTTTGTGTGTTTGTTTATGTTTGTGTCTGCATGTGTGTTTGTGTGTGTTTATATTTGTGTCTGTATGTGCTTGTATATATGTGTTTGCGTGCATGAAAGCAGAGGTGAGTCAGAGTGAGAGAGAGAGATATTAATCGAGCAGTGGTGGCAACAAACAGTCTGCACTTTTTCTTGCAAAATTAAGAGTTATGGATAACTCGCAAGATCTTAGCTCAAGAAATCTGGACAAACCCTAAAATAATGGAGAGACAAAGGCACAAAAATAGGGGGAGATTTTAAGATTGCTGTAATAATATTAGAATGTTGCTAGAATAACATAATTTGTTTTAGCATGCATTTTCTGAAGAATGTGAAGTTTGAAACTCAAATGTATGTCATTATGTAGTGACTTCAACCCTCAATGATTTGCCAGAAAAACAAAAGTTTTATGAGGAGCAGACCAAAAAAATAAAATAAAAATCTGGGCATTTTGCAAAAACAGTTGAGAGGTATGTAGGTATGAAAATTAATGGCTGGCATTAATTGAGTTTAATCATGTGTGTTTTTAAAAGTGTACTTTCTCAATATGTGTGTGTGTGTGTGTGTGTGTGTGTGTGTGTGTGTGTGTGTGTGTGTGTGTGTGTGAGAGAGGTTATGTGTAGACATTAAATACTTACCAAACTTAAATTTTGAATGCAAAATACTTCCTCTAACAACAGTTAGGTATACCTCAACAAGTTTGAAACATTAGGCGGAGGAACTATTTTACATTAGAAGTGTCAACAAAAAATACACAGAAATTTAAAAAAAATACAAAACAATTTAAGAATAGCCCATTCTCTAAGCACAATAATGCCCTCTAAGGTCTGTGTTATTGTGTAAATAATGCCCTTCTGGGAGTGTAGCTTAGATAATAATAAACATCGCGTTCGACATTATTGATTGCTTGTACAACCTAAAGGTAGCATTTCTGAGCAACGATCCTTACTCATCTGAGATATACTAATTAGGAGTGGTAAAGCAGAACAGCTGTGGCAAGTTGCATAGCTCTTGTAAAAAGCAAGGGAGCAGAGCAATGAGAAAATGCAGAGTAAAAGTACTATATTACACACAGAAATTTGCTGTTGCATCATGAAATGTATGAAGTCTGGAATATCGTGTTAAGAAACAAGGGTTACCAAACTATGTCAAATACTTTAATCTTGTTTAGGCAAACACTGTGCAGCATGAACTGAGAGAGCATGTCATTGTTTTTTTGTGACCCTCCTTCAAGCACAGTGTCTGAATACCCCACTTGGGATGGCCAGAATTTTATGGCCACAACTATTAGCATAAAAAAGGGATAGAAAAGGGACATATATAAGTGTAACAAAAGGAATAAGTGCATGCAGGGGGAAACACACAAGAGGAAGAGATAGGAAGTACAGCATCTGTGAAAAGTAGGTAAATTCCACTTTTTTGTGAGAACAGAGACCCTTTTTTCTTTGTAGAAAGAGAATGTATGAAGACTAAGGAATGCAAGAGAAAAATAGATATAGAAAGGGGATGTACAGTAGTTTGCTGGGGCCGACAAGTATAAAACACTATAAACAAACAGGGTTGGTTTTGCACACTCAAGGTTGTGGCGACAAGGGATGGATAGATACATACAGAGGATGAAAAAATTGTGAACACCTTGGTTAAAACATGCACTAGGAATGGTGCACAATACTCTAGTAAGGAATTTACACCAGACAGGAGATGGGTGGGGTGCTGGTAAAGGTGGTTTGCCAGAGCTGCCTAGAGATCAGTGTACTCTGAGCCTTCACCAACCTATGATCCTGGTCAGGGAAAGACAGGGTCTGTCTGAATCTGAGATCTATTTTTGTCTCATCTGGCAAGGCAGTCATAATCATGGCATCAGTGATATTATGTGCTTCATCAGCAGGGGGTGATGGAGATGGTTCTTCTGCCTCATTAGGTGGACCTGCGTAGTGGAGACACAGTGAGAAAACTGCCATGAGAAACCTAGATCGGCTACAAATCCATAAACCTAAAACTAAGAAAGGATGCATTTTCTATAGCTATAATCCTTCCAAGGTCTGGAACAAACTCCCACTAGCAATCAGGTCACTCAAGCAACTTAGTCAATTTAAACTAGCCACTAAAGGATACCTGTTAAGCCAATGGACCTGCCTCTGTACCCACCCCTCTTAAACAACTTATCAACCCTAACTGCACACCTCTATCTGTTCCCAACTTATGTAACTTTCTCTAACTTTCTAGACCTTGTTTCATATTACCTTCTCTATCCTAAGCACATTACATACATTCTTATCTGCATAATGCAAGATTTTACGTCTAATGACAAAACTATTGTTAGTCCTTCTGAATGATGTAGGATTCTAAATCTGAAAGACATAATGATTAGTTTACTGTAGTAAATCCATTTTTTTCATGTATAAGTTGCTTTGAATATTTTCTGTAAACCATTTGTTTACTTATTTTTGCAAATGATAATCTGTAGAACATGTGGAGCTTTTCTCCCTGGGCATCCGCTGAAAAAGGGCTACTTAGCTCGGTTGGACAAACCCAGTCAGCAAATGTAAAATAAATAAATAAACAAATAAATAAATAAATTAGTGTGGCATGGCATAAAAATACAGTCAAGCCTACAACAGATCACAGTACTACACATCCTGTCTGCAGCCAGAATTTTGAGACTCTTGTGGTTGAGATGTAGCTCTTCACAAGCGGCAAGACATAAGTGGAGACAGCTGAAGTACCTCATTGAGTGGTATGCAGCTTGCAGGAAGAAGCCCTTAAACAAATAGACTATATCTGGGTAATCTAGTTTTGTTTCTGACTGTCACTGCTGCAACAGCTCAGAACTGCATTGCCTGAGGTCATCATAGTGTCTGCACTGCTCTGCAGACTGTGGAATGTCTGTAGGTATAGTTTTGGCCTATGTCATACCAGGTACCTCCCTTCTTGAAAGGTCTATTATAATGACCCAGTAAACACTGCCATTAGTCCCTGTGAAACAACTGTGAAAAATATTCTCCATAAAACAGCATATAGCACCTATATTCCCCGAAGTGCAAGCACCCATCTCTGCTTTGCAGGATACCAAAAACCAAATGGTAAAGCAAAATGGCTGACAGTTGTATAAATACACATGTTCAAGGTTCATATTCTGCCCAATACTGCCCTGCTCAGTAGCATGGTATGCATGCATGCTTATCTCTTCTGCACCAGCCATGGACATCATAAACATTATAAGGATCTCATGCACCTGTTGTGTATAAAGGCTACAGTACATGCCAGCAGAATAATAAGATTTATAGGCATTCATGCTGTGATATCTCATTTGTATATGTACTGTGAAATCCGGGCTTAAACCTACAGAATTTGGAAACCTGTCACTATGCTGTTCAAATCTGCATTGCAAAATATGCAATACTAACTAGTGGTTTTCCAACCGATTTTCTATCAGTAGGTGTTACGATTTTGCTGGAAATGTGTATGGTTTCCATTCTGATGATGATGTCATCAGACATCAGGAGAATGATAGAGCAGTAGCATGTTTCCTAGCTGTTTATATAGGAGGTAGGCATCTAAGTGTTATAGTGTCTTCGTCTGCAGGTAGTGTGTGTAGTGTCTTCGTCTGCAGGTAGTGTGTTTTGAATAGGAGGTAGGCTTCTAAGTGTTATAGTGCCTTCGTCTGCAGATAGTGTGTATAGTGTCTTCATCTGCAGGTAGTGTGTTTTGGATAGGAGGTAGGCGTTTAAGTGTTATAGTGCCTTCTCTGCAGGTAGTGTGTATAGTGTCTTCGTCTGCAGGTAGTGTGTATAGTGTCTTCGTCTGCAGGTAGTGTGTTTTGGATAGGAGGTAGGCATCTAAGTGTTATAGTGTCTTCGTCTGCAGGTAGTGTGTATAGTGTCTTCGTCTGCAGGTCATGTGTTTTGGATAGGAGGTAGGTGTCTAAGTGTTATAGTGCCTTCATCTCCAGGTAGTGTGTACAGTGTCTTCATCTGCAGGTAGTGTGTATAGTGTCTTTGTCTGCAGGTAGTGTGTTTTGGATAGGAGGTAGGCATCTAAGTGTTATAGTGTCTTCGTCTGCAGGTAGTGTGTATAGTGTCTTCGTCTGCAGGTAGTGTGTTTTGGATAGGAGGTAGGCATCTAAGTGTTATAGTGTCTTCGTCTGCAGGTAGTGTGTATAGTGTCTTCGTCTGCAGGTAGTGTGTTTTGGATAGGAGGTAGGCATCTAAGTGTTATAGTGCCTTCGTCTGCAGGTAGTGTGTATAGTGTCTTCATCTGCAGGTAGTGTGTATAGTGTCTTCATCTGCAGGTAGTGTGTATAGTGTCTTCATCTGCAGGTAGTGTGTTTTGGATAGGAGGTAGGCATCTAAGTGTTATAGTGTCTTCGTCTGCAGATAGTGTGTATAGTGCCTTCGTCTGCAGGTAGTGTGTTTTGGATAGGAGGTAGGCGTCTAAGTGTTATAGTGTCTTCGTCTGCCGATAGTGTTATAGTGTCTTTGTCTGCAGGTAGTGTGTTTTGGATAGGAGGTAGGCGTCTAAGTGTTAAGGTGTCTTCATCTGCAGATAGTGTGTATAGTGCCTTCGTCTGCAGGTAGTGTGTTTTGGATAGGATGTAGGAGTCTAAGTGTTATAGTGCCTTCGTCTGCAGGTAGTGTGTATAGTGTCTTCATCTGCAGGTAGTGTGTATAGTGTCTTCGTCTGCAGGTCGTGTGTTTTGGATAGGAGGTAGGCATCTAAGTGTTATAGTGTCTTCATCTGCAGATAGTGTGTATAGTGCCTTCGTCTGCAGGTAGTGTGTTTTGGATAGGAGGTAGGCATCTAAGTGTTATAGTGTCTTCATCTGCAGATAGTGTGTATAGTGTCTTCGTCTGCAGGTAGTGTGTTTTGGATAGGAGGTAGGCGTCTAAGTGTTATAGTGCCTTCTCTGCAGGTAGTGTGTATAGTGTCTTCGTCTGCAGGTAGTGTGTATAGTGTCTTCGTCTGCAGGTAGTGTGTTTTGGATAGGAGGTAGGCATCTAAGTGTTATAGTGTCTTCGTCTGCAGGTAGTGTGTATAGTGTCTTCGTCTGCAGGTCATGTGTTTTGGATAGGAGGTAGGTGTCTAAGTGTTATAGTGCCTTCATCTCCAGGTAGTGTGTACAGTGTCTTCATCTGCAGGTAGTGTGTATAGTGTCTTTGTCTGCAGGTAGTGTGTTTTGGATAGGAGGTAGGCATCTAAGTGTTATAGTGTCTTCGTCTGCAGGTAGTGTGTATAGTGTCTTCGTCTGCAGGTAGTGTGTTTTGGATAGGAGGTAGGCATCTAAGTGTTATAGTGTCTTCGTCTGCAGGTAGTGTGTATAGTGTCTTCGTCTGCAGGTAGTGTGTTTTGGATAGGAGGTAGGCATCTAAGTGTTATAGTGCCTTCGTCTGCAGGTAGTGTGTATAGTGTCTTCATCTGCAGGTAGTGTGTATAGTGTCTTCATCTGCAGGTAGTGTGTTTTGGATAGGAGGTAGGCGTCTAAGTGTTATAGTGTCTTCGTCTGCAGATAGTGTGTATAGTGCCTTCGTCTGCAGGTAGTGTGTTTTGGATAGGAGGTAGGCGTCTAAGTGTTATAGTGTCTTCGTCTGCCGATAGTGTTATAGTGTCTTTGTCTGCAGGTAGTGTGTTTTGGATAGGAGGTAGGCGTCTAAGTGTTAAGGTGTCTTCATCTGCAGATAGTGTGTATAGTGCCTTCGTCTGCAGGTAGTGTGTTTTGGATAGGATGTAGGAGTCTAAGTGTTATAGTGCCTTCGTCTGCAGGTAGTGTGTATAGTGTCTTCATCTGCAGGTAGTGTGTATAGTGTCTTCGTCTGCAGGTCGTGTGTTTTGGATAGGAGGTAGGCATCTAAGTGTTATAGTGTCTTCATCTGCAGATAGTGTGTATAGTGCCTTCGTCTGCAGGTAGTGTGTTTTGGATAGGAGGTAGGCATCTAAGTGTTATAGTGTCTTCATCTGCAGATAGTGTGTATAGTGTCTTCGTCTGCAGGTAGTGTGTTTTGGATAGGAGGTAGGCGTCTAAGTGTTATAGTGCCTTCGTCTGCAGGTAGTGTGTATAGTGTCTTCATCTGCAGGTAGTGTGCATAGTGTCTTCGTCTGCTGGTAGTGTGTTTTGGATAGAAGGTAGGCGTCTAAGTGTTATAGTGTATTTGTCTGCAGATAGTGTTATAGTGTCTTTGTCTGCAGGTAGTGTGTTTTAGATAGGAGGTAGGCGTCTAAGTGTTACAGTGTCTTCATCTGCAGATAGTGTGTATAGTGCCTTTGTCTGTAGGTAGTGTGTTTTGGATAGGAGGTAGGCGTCTAAGTGTTATAGTGTCTTCATCTGCAGATAGTGTTATAGTGCCTTCGTCTGCAGGTAGTGTGTTTTGGATAGGAGGTAGGCGTCTAAGTGTTATAGTGTCTTCATCTGCAGATTGTGTGTATTATAGTGTCTTCGTCTGCAGGTAGTGTGTTTTGGATAGGAGGTAGGCGTCTAAGTGTTATAGTGCCTTCTTCTGCAGGTAGTGTGTATAGTGTCTTCGTCTGCAGGTAGTGTGTATAGTGTCTTTGTCTGCTGGTAGTGTGTTTTGGATAGGAGGTAGGCATCTAAGTGTTGTAGTGTCTTCATCTGCAGATAGTGTTATAGTGTCTTTGTCTGCAGGTAGTGTGTTTTGGATAGGAGGTAGGCATCTAAGTGTTATAGTGTCTTTGTCTGCAGATAGTGTGTATAGTGCCTTCGTCTGCAGGTAGTGTGTTTTGGATAGGAGGTAGGCATCTAAGTGTTATAGTGTCTTCATCTGCAGATAGTGTGTATAGTGCCTTCGTCTACAGGTAGTGTGTTTTGGATAGGAGGTAGGCGTCTAAGTGTTATAGTGTCTTCATCTGCAGATAGTGTTATAGTGCCTTCATCTGCAGGTAGTGTGTTTTGGATAGGAGGTAGGCATCTAAGTGTTATAGTGTCTTCGTCTACAGATAGTGTGTATAGTGCCTTCGTCTGCAGGTAGTGTGTTTTGGATAGGAGGTAGGCATCTAAGTGTTATAGTGTCTTTGTCTGAAGATAGTGTGTATAGTGTCTTCATCTGCAGGTAGTGTGTTTTGGGTGGGTAGGGAAGTATCCATGCCATGGCAGTGGGCCATTTTACAAACTACTTCTCTGTAAAATGTACAGGTAGTACACTTTATAAGTCCTTAATTATGTGACTTTATATCTTTGTGAAGCAGACACATTCTCAGTTCACATATCATTAGCAATGTGTATTCATATGTTCCCTATGTCTAACCAAAAAAATCCCAGGCAGAAAACAAGGAAGGTGAAAATTCAATGAGGCAGCAGAATTAAAACAATAAAAACTTTTATTAATAGAGGTGAGCACTTTCGCAGTTAAGCCCACTGCTTCTTCAGGCAACCAAAAATCAAATAAAACATACTTAAGTACAAAACATCTAAAACCAACAGCCAATAAAAAGCTTGCCTGTATCATTTACAAATTACAACCATATTTAAAGGGACAGACCATTTCTGTCATGAACATCTCTATTTAAGTTTCTTGGCCCTCAGTACAGGTTTAAGTGGTACATTGTCATTGAGCCCAAGACCTCTATGTGAGCCCAACCTTAGGATCCACTGTAATTCATTGCTCTCAATTTTTGTTAATAATATCCCCCAACCTCATATTGGTTTCAACAACATGTAAAACTTGAAAAAGGAAGGTATGGTTACTACCTTTCTGAATCGTGTGCTTAGCTAATGCAGTGCAGTCAAGACCTTTCTTAATACAATAAAGGTGGTCTCTCATTCCTTCCCTCAACTTACGGTTGGTCTTGCCAACATAGAATCTGAAGCAAATAACACAATGTGCCACATAAACCAGGTGCCTGATGTTACAGTCAGCTGAAACTCTCAACTGCCATAGTCTGCTGGTCCCAGGGGTGCTTAGAAAGCCTGGACTCATCTATATTAACACAGTAGGCACAAGCACCACACTGTGTTAATATAGATGAGTCCAGGTTTTTTCAAGTTTTACATGTTGTTGAAACCAATATGAGGTTGGGGATATTATTAATAAAACTGAGAGCATTGAATTACAGGGATCCTAAGGTTGGGCTCATATAGAGGTCTTGGGCTCAATGACAATGTACCACTTAAACCTGTACTGAGGGCCAAGAAACTTAAATAGAGATGTTCATGACAGAAATGGTCTGTCCCTTTAAATATTGTGCTAAATGGTAAATGATATAGGCAAGCTTTTCATTGGCTGTTGTTTATAGATGTTTTGTATTTAAGTATGTTTTGTTTGATTTTTGGTTATCTGAAGAAGCAGTGGGTTTCACTGCAAAAGCGCTCACCTCTATTAATAAAAGTTTTTATCGTTTTAATTCTGCTGCCTCATTGAATTTTCGCCTTCCTTGTTTTCTGCCTGGGATTTTTTTGGTTTGACTACAATATGTGGCTTAGCTCACACCCTTGGGTTTCCTTGTGTGTTCCCTATGTCTAAGCAGAGGCCACCTGTCCACAGTATGGCTAAGACAGGCACATCATAATATTTCACAGAAGCTGAGATGGCCACTATACTTCGGTGGTTAGCAGTTTCTTTATAATAGCAAATGCCCAGACAGTATAATTTCCCTGTAAAGGTAGGATTAGGTCCTAAACCTGTTAAACACTGTGGCGTTCCATGTAATTAAGCTTAAAGCAGATAGCTTGCACATCAAGTAACACTACCATATCCTAGCACTATATAACATTTTGTCCTTAACCCCAGAAACTAGTTTGCATATAGAATAGCACTTCCATAGCCTAGCACTACATAACATCTTCCCCTTAACCCAGAAATTACTCTAGGAGACCCCTGTTAAAATCCAATTCTTAATCCTAAGCAGCCTAACCTTTTACAGGACTGGACGACATGGATATACAATTTCCTAATGTCTCTATGGACAGCTTTGTAGATTTGCGCATCCTAAGGCAATGATGTAATTGAATTATGTTCTCAGGCATCCAATTAATCATTAAAGAAAATAACAAAGTATGTGAGAGATGTAAATTCACAACTTCCTTGAAGGCAAAAATGTCACATACAAATGAGTTTGTCAAAAATATCCACATTACATCTGTCACACATAACGCTCACCACATACAGATTGTCTTATGCTGAGGCACTTAAAAGAAACCTTCCCAAATTTCAAAGACATTCTAAGCTGCTTAATGGCAACACTGTTCCTCAGCAATCACTAAAACACACACCAAATGTCTTGCACAAGCCTACACCCAATTGTCCTCCAAGACCAAAGCCCATAAGGCAAGGCATTCCCTTACCTAATACACTTATCATTAGGGATTGCATTGTGTGATACAGCAATGCCCCTCTCACCATGTTAGACAAGGAGACGATAATGGTCATCTGCTTATCTGGAGCCAGGATCCACAATATCACACACACACACACTCAAGGTACGCACCCCAGGTACCAGTATGATTCTGTCATAGTCCATGTGGGTGTAAATGACATGAGACATACCTCACTTGACTGTATGAATAGAGACATAATGGATATCTTAGAATATGTGTCACAGACAGGTACAAGCCTTGCACTGAGCAGCATTGTGCCTTCACCAATGATGATGCCACAGTATGAATATAAAATGATTGATTTTATTAATTGGCTTAGTGTCTGTTGTCACTCCAGGGGGATCCAGTACCTGTCAGCATGGAAGGACAAGGTCAACAGACCACTTTTCTATGTCAAGGATGGGCTTCACCTGCCCCCCCCCCCCCTAGGCTTTTAAATATTGGCTAAAACTTTATTCACTCCCTTACAGCCTTTTTTAGGAAAGGCTAAAAAGACAAAACTACCAACTTAATGAAAAAGTCTCCAAGCTACCTTAAGGTGTTAGGCCCAATGCTAGGAGCTTAAAGAAAATATTCTGCACCCCTCATGCCCTTCCCTCTGTGCTGTGACCGAGACTTTGTGTAAAGCCATAGAAGGTACCCTGGCACAAGGCTACAATGCCCACCACAAATTTATACCAACAATAGCAAAGACAGGAACAGATTGTTATGGAAATGCTAAACAGGGACATTGACAATCTATAGACACTGGACTCATCCCAATTTGGCTTTGTTAAGGGGAGGTTATGCCTATTTAATAAGCTTGCTACAGATCCCCCACCATACCCCAAGATTCTCACTACACCTTTCTAAACATACTGGAAAATATTAAGATAGAGCCAAACACCCTAATACTGTGTGATTTTAACTACCCTGCCATTAACTGGGAAAACTACTCATGTCCCAACACCTTTGCGCAACGGTTCTTGGAATTCATAAATTCCAACGCCCTGGATCAACTAATCCATAGTCCCACCAGGGGCTCCAATATCCTAGACCTGGTCATTACCAACATGGGAAATCAATGCTCCATACCTATGGTCACCCCCTCGTTAGTCAGATCTGACCATAAGCTAATCACCCTTAACATCCACATCCCACCTCCACGCCCCAGTAAAGAAGCCACCATAAAAACTTCTCCAAAGCCAACTTCATGCTACTCAAGTCAGAAGTGACAAACTTCATGACACCCATGCAGACGGAACTGAAAGTTCAACTGCTGAATCCTACACTAAGGCACTGTACGAGCACATCCACTCATGCATGAATCGTGCCATCCCAAATAGAACCAAAATGCTCTCATCCAAAAAAAGGAAGCCAATCTGGTGGTCCCCTGCCATAAACAAACTTTACAACAAAAGGAAGAAACTTTTGCAGAAAAGAGGAAAATCCCAGGATGCAAAAAACTCCCTTACTAGCCTCAGTAAGAAACTGAGATGCCTCATAAAATCCTCCAAAGCTAGTTACGAAAATAAAATTGCCAAAGATTCCAAAGACAACCACAAAGCATTCTATAACTATGTCAAGAATCTAAATGGCAATGCTCAGATCTGCTCTGAGCTAAAACAGAATGGCATTAAATATACTGATCCGAAGGACGATTCAGTGTGCCAACTTCACCCCCCTCTCACCTCCTAAATGGCCCATCTCAGTACCAGAAGATTGCCAAATTCCAGTAATAACGGCCAAACAGGTACAAAACGCACTCTCTAAAGCCAAGAATACAGCATCCATGGGACTAGATGACATCCCGGGCTGTGTACTACATGAACTACAATATGAACTGGCACCTCACCTAAGTGTCATGTTTAATCATAGCCTCACCTCAGGTTTCATGCCCACTGAGTGGCGCAGAGCTACAGTTATCCCACTCCACAAGGGGGGATCCACCTTGGATCCCGGAAACTACCGTCCTATCAGTCTGACAAGCCTTATCTGCAAGGCCATGGAGCGTATTATCATGGAACTTATAAACAAAGACATTGGCAACCTTCAAACACTGGACCCCACCTAGTTTGGGTTTGTGAAGGGCTGATCTTGTCTCCTGAACCTGATTGACTTCTTTGAATCAGTCTCCAGAGCCATGGACAAGGGTAAGGTGGTCCACACAGCCTATCTGGACCTTGCCAAGGCCTTTGACACCATCCCCCACTCTGGAATCATAGATAAACTTACTAAGTTGGGCATTAATCCCTATGTCACCCAATGGGTTGCTAAATGGCTTACTGATAGAACCCACACTGTAAAAGTAGCCGACTCCAAATCCAGCTCCAGACAAGTGACAAGTGGAGTACCTCAGGGTTCAGTCCTGGGGCCGCTCTTGTTTAGCATCTACTTCTCTGAAGTACAGGTCAACACTAAGGGACTCTGGCTAACAAAGTTTGCAGATGACTGCAAACTGGGAGCCATTATTGAATCCCCAAATGATGTGGATACTCTACAAAAGGGCCTTACAGAAACAGATGCTTGGTGCCAGAGCCATGGGCTCAAGCTCAATGCCAAGAAATGTATTGTTATCCCTTATGGGAAAAAACATGTATCCATGAATTACCATATAGGTGCCAGTACACTAAACACAGAAAGTGTGATAAGAGACTTAGGGACACAGGTGGACAGTGGTCTCACCTTCGATAACCACATCGCCACAATAGTCAGGAAATCCTTCTATGTGGCACACCTCATCACGAAGGGCTTTTCATCCAGAAAAAGGAGGTCATTGTCCCACTGTACTCATCCCTCATTAGACCCATTATAGAATACAACGCCCCATTTGGTATGTACCTCTCAAGACATCTGCAACAACTGGAAAGGCCTCAGATATACCTCACTAAAAGAATCACAGGCCTAAAGCAGATGCCCTACGCTGACCGCCTTAAAAAACTCCAGCTATACTCTGTCGCATATCGTTTACTCAGAGGCGATCTCTGCTTAACATACAAGGCCATGTCAAACCCAGAGCTGTTGGACATGCTACACTTAAAGAAATCCCAATCCCTCAGAGCTACACGCTCCAGGGATCTAAACCTTGTCATCACAATAAACAAAACATGCTGGAGGGATAGGTTCCTGACCCAGAGACTCCCCAGACTCTGGAATAGATTGCCCATACATGTCAAGCAGAGTGCCTCTTTGGACCTCTTCAAGAGGAACCTTGACGATTGGATGGGAGAAAGGAAATTCACCCCAGGGATCATGTCAGTCGCCCTGCTAGACAGGTGTCCAGGAAAGTAAATAATGTGGGAAGAAATAGCCAGGGAATTGTTATGGCTAGGCTTGTATAGGCCCTAGGGCTGATAGCCTAGTACCAACCTATGAACCTATGAACCTATAGACTTCTTTGAGAGGGTTACTAAGGCAAGGAATGAGGGTAAAACAGTGCATACTTTGTAACTTGACTTCACCAAAGCATTTGATGCAGTACCTATCTTTGGCATTATTGAGCAGCAGTCTGAGCTTGGCATAAACCCCCATATAACTTACTGGATTGCCGGTTGGCTTACACACAGGACCCATGAAATCAGGATCGATGAGACCACCTCCACCAAGAGACCAGTCACCAATGGTGTACTCCAGGTGTTCCCCATGGCTTCGTCCTGGGCCTGCTCCTGTTTGACATCTTCTCAGAAGTCAAGGCTAACATCCGAGGCCTCTTGCTCACCAGGTTTGTAGATGACTGTAAATTGGGAGCTATTATACATTCCCCCAAGACAACAGCATTTTTAAAGAGGTTTTAATAGAGACAAATGACTGGTGCCAAAGCCATGGCCTAAACCTAAGGAGCAAAAAAGTGCATTATAATGTCATTTGGGAAACTGTCTACCCAAGTTAATTATGCCCTTGATAAAGCACCTCTAAGAGTAAACCCAGCAGTAAGAGAGCTGGGAACATGTAGACAGCAGTCTGGTCTTTAACCAACACATAGCTAAGATAGTAAGAAAATCATTCTATGTTGCCCTACTTGTATGTAAGAGTATGGCATCCAAGTCCAAGGAAGCTATAATACCACTCTAGTCGACCCTTATCAGACCTATCAATGAGTACAATGCCCCTTTGGCATGTACCTAACCAAACACTTGCAACAGTTGGAATGCCCACAAAGGTTTCTGACCAGGAGAATTCAGGGCATGAACACCCTGTCCTACACTGATCATGTGATCTGTATTCAGTCTCCTAGAGCACGCTGAGAGGGGATCTTTGCCTGGATTACAGGGCTAACTTAGACCCAGTCCTGATGGATCTGTTGCATGTGTAAAACAAACAGCAGCAGAAACATTAGATCCAGGGATCTGAACTTTGTTTGTGACATAAACAGAACCTGCTGGAGAGACAGATATGTGTCCCAAAGGCTTCACGTGCTATGAAATATGCTCCCCATCCATGTAAACAAAGTTCATACCTGACCTTATTGAAATAAGACCTTGATAATTGTATGGGGAATCATAAATTTATTCCCGGTCTGACCCCTGTGTCCCTTATGGGCAGATGCCATCAGTAAGAAAAGTATTATCCTAACTTACACCCCCACACACAAATCCCTTAGTTACTCCTCTACTAACATGCCTTCCCCCCACTGCCATGATACTCAGTATCCAAATGGGTTTGGCTTGCACGGCTAGGCTTGTAAGGGCTAGAGTGGTTATTAGCCTTGGAACAACTTATGAACCTATAAGATGATAAAAATAGAGTCATTGTGAAATGATTGAGTTCATCAGGGTAAAGTTAGAACACACTGTCTCACTCAGCACCCCCACATGTGTAATTGCCAATGCTGTCATGTGCAGCAATTAGAACTTTCCTCCAGGAGTACAACCCCTCGACAGAAAGCTTCACCCAAGTCCTGGACCAAGAGTAGCACACAGTCCCTGTCAGTGGAGATCTCTAATTCTGTCCTTTCATGTCACTGGAGCTATTTCTGTCTCAACAGGAAATTATCTCAAACATTATTTGTCAGTCAAGCTAATGTAACCCCTGCAACATGTTACCCTCTTCTCAGTCTTGAATTATTGTGTTCCCTGTCCCCATGTCAAAGTCATGACAACTGTGAGCCACATCACTGTCCCTCCTGCGTTACATTCAGGTGGTGTCTGATGCTATATGAGACCATTCCATTCAGTAGCAAGCATGGTCAGATATCACCACTGAATGCATCATGCTTATTCTGTGTAATAGTCCCTTTGTCAGCGTTATACCCTACAGTTATTTATCAGATGCTGCTGACTTGCAAGCCCTGTCTCATATTGTGCTGCATGCTGCCTAGGGATGACTTAAGTTGATGCAGCCTCATTTGGCCCTTTATACATGTTGTTGCCTTCAGCCTGTGCTGCTGATGAGGTGTTTGATGGCTGGTGTACTATAGCATGGTACATCAGCCGTCTTGCTGGCTGCTTCTGAGGCATACAGGGAATTGAACTGTGCCTACATCAATGAAAAACACATGCTCAGTGATGTTTCATATCTAAGCATCAACAGTGCTGTAACTTATCTGTGTCAGAGTTACCTGATTACACATGGTGGTCACATACTAGGGTTCCAAGTGATAGCCAGCATCATCTGCAAAATACAATACTATGTGTGTGTATATGTGTATATATATATATATATATATATATATATATATATATATATATATAGTTTTTTGGGAGGGGCATCCACATCCACACATATACACATACATACACGGTGTGTATGTATCTGCATGTTTCTACTCACTGTGCTGACACCGATGCACTAGACAGCTGTATGAGAAATCACCATACTGACATCAGACATAAAGGTCAGATGTTACTTATGTAGGCATAATTTGAGCTGCCTGCATGCTATACATGTGCACTGGTAATAATTGCCCTGTATGTCACAGACTACCTTGCAGTTCAGGGAGTGGAAGCTTATTAATGTACGTCTGTCCTGTGGACCAGGTGAAGACTTTATTGCCACAAATGCAGTCTATGGCACATAGCACCACAGAGAACTGTGCAGAGTGCTGCTTTTTGACCCACAGTCTTGGTTCATAGGTTCATAGGTTCATAGGTTGGTACTAGGCTATCGGCCCTAGGGTCTATACAAGCCTAGCCATATTACTTCCCTGGCTATTTCTTCCCACACTATTTACTTCCCTGGACCCCTGTCTAGCTGGGTGACTGACGTGAACCCCGGGATGAATTTCCTTTCTCCCATCCAATCATCAAGGTTCCTTTTGAAGAGGCCAAAGAGGTGCTCTGCTTGACATGTATGGGCAGTCTATTCCAGAGTCTGGGGAGTATCTGGGTCAGGAATCTATCCCTCCAGTATGTTTTGTTTATTGTGATGACAAGGTTTAGATCCCTGGAGCGTGTGGCTCTGAGGGATTGGAATTTCTTTAAGTGTAGCATGTCCAACAGCTCTGGGTTTGACATGGCCTTGTATGTTAAGCAGAGATTGTCTCGGAGTAGACGATATGCGACAGAGTATAGTTGGAGTTTTTTAAGGTGGTCAGCATAGGGCATCTGCTTTAGGCCTGTGATTCTTTTAGTGAGGTATTTCTGCGTCCTTTCCAGTTGTTGCAGATGTATTGAGAGGTACATACCAAATGGGGCATTGTATTCTATAATGGGTCTAATGAGGGATAAGTACAGTGAGACAATGGCCTCCTTTTTTCTGGATGAAGAGCCCTTAGTGGTGAGGTATGCCACATAGAAGGATTTCCTGAATGTTGTGGCGATGTGGTTATTGAAGGTGAGACCACTGTCCACCTAAGTCTCTTATCACACTTTCAGTGTTTAGTGTACTGCCACCTATGTGGTAATTCACGGGTACATGTTTTTTTCCCAAAGAGGATAACTATACATTTCTTGGCATTTAGCTTGAGCCCATGGCTCTGGCACCAAGCATCTGGTTCTGTAAGGCCCTTTTGTAGAGTATCCACATCATTTGGGGATTCAATAATGGCTCCCAGTTTGCAGTCATCTGCGAACTTTGTTAGCCAGAGTCCCTTAGTGTTGGCCTGTACTTCAGAGAAGTAGATGCCAAACAAGAGAGGTCCCAGGACTGAACCCTGAGGTACTCCACTTGTCACTTGTTTGGAGCTGGATTTGGAGTCAGCTACTTTTACAGTGTGGGTTCTTTCAGTAAGCCAATTGGCAACCCATTGAGTGACGTAGGGATTAATGCCCAGCTTAGTAAGTTTATCTATTATTCCAGAGTGGGGGATGGTGTCAGAGGCCTTGGTGAGGTCCAGATAGGCTGTGTGGACTGCCATGCTCTCGTCCACGGCTGGAGACTGATTCGAAGAAGTCAATCAGGTTCAGGAGACAAGATCGGCCCTTCACGAACCCAAACTGGGTGGGGTCTAGTGTTTTAAGGTTGCCATTGTCTTTGTTTATAAGTTCCATGATAATACGTTCCATGGCCTTGCAGATCAGGCTCGTCAGACTGATGGGGTGGTAGTTCCTAGGATCCAAGGTGGATCCCCTCTTGTGGAGTGGGATAACTGTAGCTGTGCGCCACTCAGTGGGCACGAAGCCTGAGGTGAAGGTATGATTAAACATGACACTTAGGTGAGGTGCCAGTTCATTTTGTAGTTCATGTAGTACACAGCCCGGGATGTCATCTGGTCCCATGGATGCTGTATTCTTAACTTTGGAGAGTGTGTTTTTTTACTTGTATGTCCTTTATTACTGGAATTTGGCAATCTTCCGGTATTGAGATGGGCCATTTAGGGGGTGAGAGGGGGTGAAATTGGCACTGAATCAATCTGCCAGGATATTGGCAATATCCTTGGGATAAGTATATTTAATGCCATTCTGTTGTAGCTCAGAGCAGATGTGAGCATTGCCATTTAGATTCTTGACATAATTATAGAATGCCTTGTGGTTGTCTTTGGAATCTTTGGCAATTTTATTTTCCTAACTAGCTTTGGAGGATTTTATGAGGAATCTCAGCTTCTTACTGAGGCTGGTAAGGGAGTTTTTTTGCATCCTGGGACTTTCCTCTTTTCTGCAACAGTTTCTTCCTTTTGTTGTAAAGTTTGTTTATGGCAGGGAACCACCAGATTGGCTTCCTTTTTTTGGAGGAGATCATCTTGGTTGTATTTGGGATGGCACGATTCATGCATGAGTGGATGTGCCCATACAGTGCCTTAGTGTAGGACTCAGCAGTCGAACTTTCAGTTCCTGTCTGCATGGGTGTCATGAAGTTTGTCACTTCTGACTTGAGTAGCATGAAGTTGGCTTTGGAGAAGTTTTTTATGGAGGTTTCCTTACTGGGGGGTGGGGGTAGGATGTGGATGTTAAGGGTGATTAGCTTATGGTCTGACCTGACCAATGAGGGGGTGACCATATGTGTGGAGCATCAATTTCCCATGTTGGTAATGACCAGGCCTAGGATATTGGAGCCCTGGTGGGACTATGGATTAGTTGATCCAGGGCATTGGAATTATGAATTCCAAGAACCATTGGGTAAAGGTGTTGGTACACCAGTAGTTTTCTCAGTTAATGGCAGGGTAGTTGAAATCACCCAGTATTAGTGTGTTTGGTTGTATATTAATATTTTCCAGTATGTTTAGAAAGGTGTAGTGAGAATCTTGGGGCATGGTGGGGGATCTGTAGCAAGCTACAATTTGGATTGCAGTCTTACCTAGTGTTAGTTGCACCTGAAGAATTTCAGATGCATTGTGTTGGGTAACTAACCTGGTGGTGTGAATATCCTTGGTGAATATGGACACTCCTCAACCTTTAGTGCTTTGATCCTGGTTTAGTGGCTGAAAAGTATGGTAAGAGTTGTAGCCTGGTATTGCAGGGGTGCTTTCTGGAGCCTTGAACCAGGTCTCAGTTACTGCACAGATATCAATGTTCTCCATTTTTAGGAGTGCCTCGAGAGAGTGCATTTTGAGATTTAGACTTCTAGCATTGAGTAGCTTTACCTTCAGATTTTGCATGTTTATACCTGTGAAAATTGCTCAAGAAGAAGTAACATCCCGATAATTGGAATACAAAAGATAGTGGGCAACAGTGAAATGGAGCTGTTTGTAGTGCTGCTATTACAGGAGAGATTCATGCTACAAGCTAGACACTAACAGAGAGGATATACAGAGTGGGATGGTAAATAGCAGCAGCAGGTAACAGACCCGGTCATGTTTTGGCATTTTTGCATTCCTTTGCTGTAAAAAATAAATAAGGCAGGCAAAAACAAAAATAAAAGTTATCCTATTTGCATGGAAGTTCATAAAGCTGCTGGAGGATTACTCAGACACACTAGAGGAGAAGAAGTACTATGCTGGTAGTATTAAATGAACTTGAAAATGAATGGAACAGCTGCATGGTTGAAATACACTGCAGTTCTGTAACTTCAGCAGGAAGGGGAGTGGTTCAGGCTACGCAATATGGAGGATGTTCAAAAGTTTAAAGGTGTCACGTATAGCTAAACAACACAGGCAATAAAAATCTGAATCTGCTACAAGACATGGGCTGCAAAACCAACCTTAGACATAGAAAAAGTGACACAGAGACATTGGGAGGATGTGCAACTTGAAATGCCAAAGCCCCTACAGAGTAGAAGATGAGATCAGAAAATGCAGAGGGAAAGAGGTGAGCAGGAAATACACAAATCAGAAAGGCAACTACAAGGAGATGAAAAAGGATGCTAGATGGTTGAAGGGAAACAAGTGAAAGAATTATTTAAAAGAGGCAGACGAAAGAGAAGCTCCTCACAAGGAAGATGTAGACACAAAAAAGAGAAAGAAGCAGAAATAGAGACATCAAGGAAGAGTTCTAAGAAAATAAGAGGCAGTGTGCCATCTAATTGAGGTTCCTCAAAAGTGAACTGCTGGAAAAATGAGGGAGTAATTAAGCTTGTTAGATGCATTTATAATGGATGGTAGAGTCAAAGAGACTGAAGTTTGCAGTACAGAGGGAATGAAAATGACTGCAGAAAGAGAGAAGCATTAAAGAAGTGGAAGAAATGGATACTGAAAAGCAGGTGACTGTGGTCAGGGCAGAAGTCTTTATTAAAGGAAACAGATCCCTACCTTGTGAAACACGCCTCAGGAAAATTAACATCAAAACTTTACAAGTGATGTGAGGAACTGAATCAATTCTTTTTTTAAAAACATTTTATTAATTTTTTACAAGAAAATAATCTTTCATATAAATGTAATAAATAAATTGTATTACAATGCAAAGAAATAAAACACACAACAACCAAAGGGGGTTGGCCTGAGCACAGAAATAAATAGGACATGCTGGAGGGACAGATTCATATCGCAGAGACTCCCATCACTCTGGAACAAAATCCCAGTCCAGGTTAGGCAGAGCCCCTCACTGACCCTCTTCAAGACAAATCTTGACGAGTGGATGGGAGATCATAAGTATACCCCTGGGATCACTTCTGGGTCCCTGCTAGACAGAGGCACAATAAACTAACTGTAAAGGGACTATATTCTGTGACCTGCTGTTCATAGGCACAGTCTACAAATCTAAAAGGGTGGTGAAAGCCAAACACACTCTGCCAAGGCTTGTAAATGCCCTAGGGCAGATAGCCTAGTATCAACCTATGAACCTATGAACCTATTTACACAAATGTCTACTGAATAAAATGTAGCAAGCAACCTCTAAACAATTGGATTATTCTTTAAAAAATTAGGTAGGTTCTTGTCTAATAAGACTTTTCATTTAAACCACAGATTATAAGAAGAAGTTGTTCTGATGGATCTTAATTTAATGGTCATCATTTCCAAGTGACCTAGTTCAGTAGTAAAATTCTTGACTTCCATAAACAAGGGGGGGGGGGGGGTTTCAGATTTCCAATTCCTAGTTATAACCTTTCTTGCAGCTGCCAGTATAGATTATAATAAAGGATATTTGATTTTTTAACACAATTAGGAACTGGCGCATTAAATAATACCAAATATTTGAATAAAACAAACTTATCTGAAAATAAAGCTTGAAGTAAACTGTTAATATTATACCAGTAGGATTTAAGAGCTACACAGTCATAAAACTTATGAGACCAGTCTGCTTTGGTCTCTATTTTACATCTCCAACACAAAACCCTTTCTCTACCAATCAATTCCAGTTGTGTGAAATGTATAAAATACCCTATACATAAATTTCAAAGAGAAAATCTCCATCTAAGTGAGGAGGTAGTCAGCTTAGATGATTCCAATATTATTTTCTTATCGTTTTCAAAAGGAGGATTATTATGAACTAAAGAGAAGTAGTTCCAATAATTTTCTGGGTAACGTTTTATTTAATTTCTGATTATTCTATATATTTTTGAAAGTTTACTTTCATTAAGTGAGTTCTGTTGAGTGAACATAATAAAAAAATGTATTAATTTAGGGACAGATATTCTTGTACTTAGTGGCATTAAATTAATTTTATCAATTATAAACTGTCTATAGGATTGTAATTCTAACCACAAATCCTTACTTAAATCATATCTAATAATTAAGTAATCTAGAGATTATAATTTATCCATAGCCAAAAACTGAGACCAGTTGAAGAAATTCTGATCTTTTAAAAAAATATGTTAGAAAAATGTAAGGAAGGAATGTTGCTTTGTGTGTAAGCAACAGGAAAGAGAAGAAACATCCAGTCTTTATAGTATGTGTTTCTGTAAACAAAATGTCAGAATGCCTTTACTAAGAGCGACATGTAATGAGGAATATTTCTTTGAAGTTTATTTGTTGTAAAATGTGTCTTTCGGCTTTTCCCAGTTAGGGGTCGCCACAGCGGAACTCCGGTCTGCTAATGATTGGCAGTAGATTTTTACTTGCCGAGTTGCGGGCTCTGATGCACAACCTTCAACGAAGGTACACCCATTCATGCATGTCTCCACAGAGAAGACGCTCTAGCTGAGAATCAAACAGGACAATGTCTTACTGTGAGGTGACAATGCAAATCCAAATAAATGGATTGTTTAATTTTAATAGTTTATTAGAATTAGATAGATCATCAGTATTAAAGCAAAGGACTTCTTGACATTTTTCCATTTAGCTGAATAATGTTCATTAATTAACAAAGAAAAAGTTTTAAACACAGAAGAAGTGGAATACAATTCCAAATGCATTAAACCAATTCCCCCAGAGGATCACTCTCTCATTTGCACTAAACCTACTCTAAGTTTATTTGGAAACCACAAGAAATTCAAAGACATTGAGTTAAATTCTTTTATAAACACTTTGGGAGGCATTAGAGATGTGGATTATACAATATAAAGTATCTTAGGTAATATAATAATTTTAAAAATCAAGAGCATCTCTTCCATTGTAAACGGACGTTTATTTCATTTAATTATAAGATTCCTAATGAAGAAAAACTATTGTTGTAATTTAAGTTTATTATATCATTTATGTTATTGGCTAATATTATTCCTAAGTAAGTTAACCGACCTGTTTGTACCAAGTACTTAGTACATTTTTTATCCTAATTACTAGTATTTGAATTAATAGAAAATATTTTTGTTTTATTATCATTAAAAATTAAACCAGATTTATTTTGGAAATTTTCCGTAATATCAAAAATACCATAAAGAGAAGCATTATTTCCATTAATGGTAAGGAGGATGTTGTCTGCGAACAGTTGTGTCTTAGAAGTCACCTCAGAACTAAATCTAAAACCCTCAGTGTCTTAATTCATCCTTATATGATTAGCTAGATGTTCCATGATAAGAGTGAAAAGCAAAGGGGACAGAGGGCAGCCTTGTTTAATAGATATTTTACGTTTTCAGCCTTTTAAGTTCGACTAAGATGCATTGGAAAGAATGTGTCTTCGGTCTTCTAATATAGACCTCATTGGTTAAATCTTGACATTGGAAGAAAACTTGTAATAAAATGTAATAAGATCAGAGCTTTTTTAGGTATTATCTTTTAAATTTCAGGGATAATTCACGGATAATTCCATCATTACCAGGAGCCTTGTTTTGTTTTAGAGCATAAATTTGAAGCTTAATTTCAGACATTGAAATCAGTTTATAAAAAGCATTAACCTGTAATTCTCTTAGTTTATTTTTGGTATTTTTTAATAAAGGATCTAACTAGTTCTTCAGAGTCTAATACAATTGAATTCTGAATGATTTTGTTAAAATATTCTCTAAATTCCATTAATACATTCCCTATTTTGGTTGCATTTTTCTTTTTATTAGTTGAGTAAATCTCTTTAATATGATTAAATTTACTAAATCTCTTCATCTTAACAGCCAAATTACTCAGTGACTTAGTGTTGATAGAAAATTTTATAAATCTGAATCTCTCTAAATTAATTATGGTCTTGTGGTTTAAAATTTCTAAATATTTACTGTTTAAAGTAGTAACTTATTCAATTTTATTAACTTTTCTTTTCGGATTCTGTAATTTTAACTTATCAATTTTCTCTTGAAGCTTATTTAATTCCTTCATCATATATATATATATATATATATATATATATATATATATATGTAAATATCTATCCAAAATATCTTCAATACTATTTGACTTGATAAAAGTTTGTGCTTCGAATTTAATGAAGTCCTTGAAATCAGATAATGTGGTTGTGTAGGCAGGATTTTTTTAATTTGAATACAATGGCTTGGACTAATTAATAATTCAAAAGATATAGTGTTATGGTCCAAAAGAGGACACAAAATTACTTTAACGTTACTTAAACTATTAATCAACTGAATTGAGACATATACCCTATCAGTTCTAAAATATGTATCATGTCTATGTGAGAAATGTGTGAAAAAAGATAACCCAGGTCAGAGAAGTCATTAATGTCTCTAATATGAACTGTATCTATAAATTCCTTCAAGTTCTTGGCTGATGATAAAATTTTCCTTTTACCAGAAGCAGTAGAATCATTATCATTTAGAATAAAGTTGAAATCTCCTACCAAAATAATATTTTCTTTAGATACCTGAACTATCTGGTTTAAATATTGTTTAACAGTATGCATTCCAATCCTAGGGATCCAATAGATATTAATTAAAGTATGTATTTTTCTATTAAGTTCCAGTGTAACTGAACAAAACATACCTTTATCGTCCTTATATGTATCAATTATTTTGGTAAGAGATAAAGAATTATTCTTACCTAAAAGAGGTATAGCTGCACCTATTTTCTTCTGAAGATGGTCAGAACGAGTTAACAATGAATAACTTCTATTATTAAGTTTATCTGTGTCTTCTGTTAAAAGGTGGGTTTCCTGCAGAAATAAAACATGAAATTTAAAATGTTTCAAGTACTTATAAAAACTTTCCCTCTTGCAACTATATTAATAGAGATACATTTTAAGTAAGACATATAAAGTGTTGGAAGAGTTTACCAGTATAATGACCATCAACTTGATTTTTTAAATAAATATAAGATTTCGCTTCATCGGTATTAATATGTGAATTACTGAACCTGTAGTCCAGACTGTATAATACATTTATGTTAATAAAAATTGTAAGAAAGGTAGACACCAATAAGAAACAGATAACAGCTAAATGTAATAAAACTAAGATTCTGTAACTTGAAAAAACTCCCAACCCAGTTACCCTTTTCAAATCAACCACCCTACTAACAACAACAGTTTGTTCTCCTCCACAACTTTAACAAAAAATTATATATAATGTAATAATATGAAATATACAGATCTCATCAACCACAATGAACCATCTTATAATAGAAAACATAATATTATGATTATTCAGCAATCAAAACAATCTATTTTACTTATAGTAGATTATGATTACTCTATAAATAAGTCAACAGGTATTGAGTCTGATATAAACTTGTATTACAAAATCAAAGCTTAAACAACTGTGTGTGATATTTGTAAAGTTTCTTTTCCTGTTGAAATAAAGTACTATTAGGCTAATTATAGAGTTGTCTTTTCAAGAAGAAAAGAAAAAAAAATTACAAACGACATCATAATATCCACATTTACACTATTGGGGTCACCACCATCAGTCTAAGTCTCAGTGCAAAAGAAATACAATACAGATATCCAACAGCTCCTAAAGCCCCACCCGACACAGCGAACCATCAGCACAACTCCCTGATATGAATGAATAAACACTATTCTGGGTATAAAAGAGCTGGAGAATGTGAAGAAGTGATGCTTTGGCAAGATCTCTAATAAAGTTCCTCACTAAGTATTTATAAGAAGATAAATGACATGGGGGCATAAATGCATATGACACTGAGTGACCGATAAAATCAAAATTGCAAAACCGCCATGTCTTATTAATATTTTAACACTTGTTTGGAAGCAAAACAAAAACATTGTAGACAAAAAAAAAAACAAAAAAAAACACGTTCATTAGCTTTGCATTAGAGAAGTACCCTGCACCCTGTTCTGCACATAGGTTGGTGTGTCTGTACTGATTAACAGTGAAAACAGGCATGAAAACACCCTATGACTGAAATGTATGCTGATTTGCGTACATTGCATGTACCTTTTGAGTACAGAATCAAACAAGTACAAAAACATGTAGTTTTACATACCGCAGTATTTCCCTCAACTGCTATTCAAGAACAATTTTCCAGTATTAATTAAACATAAAAATGTCAAGGGCTAATTAAACAGAAAACAGAAAGATCCTGCAATAAGTCATACCCACAAGGCAGACAAGTGCAAATGCAAACTGATATGCATACTGCATGATTTCTGATCGGCTCACTTTGATGGAACATGTGATTGTAAATATTAATTAACGGTACTCAGGAAACTTAAAGCACATGCAGAGTTACGTACATTTTAATAATTGGTGTTACGGATCTTATGATTTCACAGATTAAGTAACATCCCTCAAACAAACAAGTGCGCGGGCACACATAAACTGTATCACATAACATTTCTGTCCTGCATTAGGGTTAAAGTGCAGCACTGGCAGGCAAAAGTATTAACTCAGTGGCCTGTTAACAGCCATTACTTGTTAAATTTCTTACCACTTTATATTTCTTAAAATGCATATTCTTTTTAATGTTGTACTTTGTAATATATTATATTTACTAATGCTCCAAGAGAAGATAAGTGGGTAGCTCAAATTATTTTGTGCACATATACTATTTGACACGATACCATACTTTGTCATTGTATACTGAGCACATAAGAAGTTTTAAATCCATATTGATGTCCTTTTCTTAAATGTTAAGGCCATTGAGAACGTGTGCTCGTTGCCCTGCACATCACAGATATCAATATTTTAGATTGAAAGCACATGTTGGTATAGTCCTTGTAAAGTGTGATATCCAAATAGTCTATACTGGATTCAGTAATAGTATAGGTAAATGCCAAAAAAATCTGTTGAATTGTTAATATAATTCACAAATTCAAAAAAAACTCTCCTTTGAACCTTCCCATAAATGAGAAATATCATCAAGGTATTGAGTATAGAAGGAAATGCATCTACTCCAATCAGTGTTAAAAATAAAATTCTGTTCCCAGTATTAAAAAACACATTTCACATACAAGGGGGCACAGACTGCCCCCATAGCAACTCCCTTCATCTGCTTGTAAAATTCACCATTAAAGTGTATGAAATTATTCCTCAGAGTGGTATCCATGGACTCCAAAATCAAATTGGTCATATTGCCATCCAGATCCAGCACTTCACCCAAGACTTCCCCAAACCACTCTAAACCTTTGTCATGTGGAATACTGGGAAAAAGCTCTACTACATCAATAGTGGCTAAATAAACTTCCTTGCAAAATTTCTCACTGGTCATGCGCCTAAGGAAATCCCAGGAGTCTTTAGTAATGTTGGCCAGCAAACTTATAAAACTTTTCAATTTAAGATCAATAAAAGTGGCGAGTGGTTCAGTAATAGATCCTGCTCCCGCCACTATAGGTCTAAATTTAAAATTCTCTACCCCTTTATGAGTTTTCAGTATCCCAAAACTTGTATAGTTTTTTCATTAATAGTACCCTGTAAAAAATGGTCAAATAAAAAATAGTTAATTTTGGAATAGACAATATTAATCTTGTTTCCAGAGAACACCATATATTGGTCTGGGTCATGTAAAATGTTGTACATATGTGCTTCACAGTCCAACAAGTACATCAACACCACTCCACCCCCCTTATCTAGTTTCATAACTCTACATTTATTGTCCCTCAGGTGATTGAGTAAATTCCTCTCACCATCAGAAAAATTAGAAATCAAATCTATTTGATAGTCTATCCTTCTAATGTCTCTCTCCACCATTTCTTCAAAAAATTTTAGAGACGGAATGATGGGGGGGGGGGGGTTAAAGAGGCTTTTCCTGCTTATTTCATGTTTTTTATAATCTTGCCCCTCGAAAGAAAATTTTAAATTCATATGCCTGATGAACATCTTAAGATCAATCAATGTGTTTACTAAAACACCTGAACGGGAAGGGACAAATTGAAAACCTTTGGTGAATAACTTAAAATGTTTATTATTAATCTCCATATCTGTAAAATTAAATATAGTAAAATTTCCCCGTTTACATTTTCTCCCTTCACAGGTGACTGTAATGTCCATAATACCCTTCTGAATATGTTCCTTTGTTGTTTGTTCAAAATTCCCATTGTGTAAAGAGTCAGTAATCACACCTGTTAAATGGTCAGCAACAACTGGTGATAGTTCAATCAACTGGAATAAATAGTTCCAACCCTTCCCATTGTATCTGCCCACCCTCCTCGCCTGGGGTAGTGGGGGTAATAATGAGTAGGGTTCCTTTGTTTTTGGGCTAACCTTTCACTTCTCCTCTTGAAGGGGGCTGCCCCAAAGGGTATCCTGTGTTGTCTTCATTAGTAATAACTTCATCTGGATCATCCACACGTTCTGTGTGAACTTCCTCAGATTTGTGTCCAAAATGGGAATCCTTGGGTGGTGGATATGCCCTCCCTTCCCTGTGTTCCAGTAAATCCCTTTGCAATTTCTTAATTTTTCTATTAATCATTTTGTCACAATACATATCAATATCATTAAATGTACAATCACATTTTCCCCTTTTAACACTGAACAAACTGTCCGAAGTAATTTTACTGTGTAACATGTTCACTTCCTTCAATACAGCATCTCTTTGAGTCTCATAATCCCTAATCATTAATTTGAGCATCTCAGTACCTGTCTTATTAAACAGTTCAAACAATTGTTTGTGAAGCCAACTGTTAGGTTTAACATTGTTCGGATATTTAAAAATATGGAGTCCTTTAGGGACTCTGTTCACAGTCACACATTCAGTAAGATAGTCTATTTACATCTGTGTAGTTTTAAAATTGAACAGTTTTTCTATGAACAGTTTTAACATGTCCCCAAAAGTCTCATTTTTATTAATAAAAGTACCTTCATTAAAACTGTATCTCCTGCCAGTCCAAGCATCAAAACTGAGATGGTCGGCAACTATTCCCTTTTCTTTAAGTCCATTAACAATCAAATTCAGCGTTGAGTCACCCAAATAAACATTTTGGCATTCTCCTGCTTGCAAACTCGAGTCTCCACTATCTCCTTCCCCAGCAACAGCTTGATTTGCCGTCGCACGCAAAACACTTGTGTAGTTCAAGTCTAGGAGCTGCAATTGGTTTCCAGGTAACCCACTTACATACTCAATCACTGAGTCCTTATTGTTGGAGACAAGCTGTGTTAAAAGCAGCAAAACTTTGTTAAACTCTCCCCTTGTCACCAGGAAATTGTCGTCTACCCCATTCGAGTCTTTGAAAATAGACGGGATATCCACCAACACATTAGCACATTAGAATCCACTCCTTCAGCCATGGAATTCAAAAAAACTGGTAAAAAGGGGGCATGAAAATGAATGCATAGGGAAAACAGGAAAAAGTAAGGTGAAGAACAACCCATCGACAAATGTGAAATAAAAAAATCATGATGGATATTTTGCATAGTAAAGAGCAATAAATCTGAAAAGAAAAAAAAAAGTGGACTATTATACCAGACCTGTGAGCAGCACTGGAGAAGAGAGACCAATTAAATGGAATGCTTTGACAGAAAAAGATTGTGACATCAGTCCTGAGCTGGCATGAAATGTAATTGTGCGAGAGACATCTGAAAGGGAACAAAATAAAGTCTTAAAAGGACAATGTCCAGGTCACATCTGTCCACACTCAAAAAAACAAAATGCAGGAAACCAGAGGCCATGGAATGGGTGTGGCATAGGCAGTTGCTAGAGAACACAGTGTCCAGCTCAGAGTAGACACAGAGGAGGGGTTAGGTCAGATGGCAGCAATGGTCAAAGCAGTGAGAAGTGGGCAAAAACAACATGGAAATGTAGATAATTATGTTGAACATTTATCAAATCGTATCACAAAAATACAAAAGCAGGAGAAATTTAAGATGATGGGTGGGAGACATTGTTTGATGACAAGAGACAAAACTGAAATTCAGAGATGAGGAGGAGAAAATATTGTGTTATGAACACCCAAAGAGTGAAATGGGCAACAAGGCAGGAGGAGGAGAAAGGGGAGGAGCAACTGTATTTTGTAGGGAGTTTCGGACAACCACAGAGCTTGTGATAAAAAGTGGGATGGGCAGGTGGTTCATCTGGCTGGGAGGGATGGAAGATATATGCTGGACATTAACAAACATATATGCACCAAACAGGGATGAAGGCAGATTCTACAAGAACTTTTCACTAACTGCACACAGACAAGAAGAGAGATGGAATAGAGATAATAGTGGGGATACAGTGTCACCAAAGAACCAGAAAATGACACGTTGTATGGAAGGAGGGGAATATAACAAAAAGATGTACCTAAAAGTAGCCCAATGAATAAAAGTGAGAAGGATGCAGGTCATATGGAGGGAAAGGTATCCAAACAAGAGAGACTCTACCTTCACAAGGAACATTTTGGTACATGCAGATAGGTTAGAGAGGTTTCTAGACAACCTAATGGAAATATTGGAAGATATTCAAGTAGAAGAGAAAAACATATCACATCAAGTAGCAGTGATATTTAAGGTCAGTGCGTAAGAACAGAAAGCAATGAGAAGGGGTGGTAATGAGTTAGTTATAAATGTAAGGAAACAGGGTGCAAGTAAACACAGCAAGAATTAGTAATGGGGTCAATACAGGACAATATGAAAGACAAGGACAAACTGAAAGAGCATTGAAAGGATCACATCAATGTCACTGTCAGGGAAAACAGATGAACACAGAAGGAAAGAATAAAAGAAAGAAGGGTGATTGAGGAAATAGAGAGAAAGATACACGTGGTACAGAATAAAGCTGGAAGCAATGAAAATAAAAGAAGAACACTACAGATAGCAATACAAATGGAATTAAAAAGGAAAATTATTACAGATTCAGAAATTTGACAGTGGTATCAGAAGTACTGCCGGTGAATAGTGTGGGAGGCACAAGGGAAACGGCTTGCAAAGAAATACAAGAAAAAGAGATGGGGGTACAGATGATAAGGGGAGGAGGTGGGTAATATTTAGAAGAAAATGAGCTAATCAGGGAGAGATTCAAGGAATACTACATGGAGATTTACTAACAACAGGAAGGGGCAGAAGTCACATAATGGAACTAGGAACTAGGAAAAGAGTGAAGAGGAGGATGTACTGCAAGACAAACAAAGAGACAATTTGAGTGCAAAGGTGACAGAAGGATAAGATAAGGAAAGCCATGTACAGGGTGAAAAGGTGGAAAGCTGAAAGGCCAGATGAAGTTTATCTAGAAATCTACAAACAGGGAGGGGTGGAAATGAAGAAGACCCTAAAGGAGGAAAACAAGAGAATACAAGACTCAGTCAAAATATGTAAAAGCATGAGGAGGGCCAGTTTAACAGTGATTCCTAAAAGGGAGTAGAAAGGGAGGAAGAAGGAAATTATAGGGCTATGTCTTTGATTAATGTAGATATCAACATTTTGGCAAAGGTAGTGGCAGGAAAACTGGATAAAGTATTGCCAAAAATACTACAAGCAGGACAGAATGACTTTGTGAAGGGAAGGAAGATAGAAAAAATGGTGGAACATGCTGGGATGTATGTACAGGAGGAGCAGAAGCAGGAAAGGAATGGTGGGATTGTGCCTTTTGGCCTAAAGAAGGCCTTTGGGATGATGAGGTGGGAATTCCCATAGAAGAAAACTGGAGCGAAGGTGGGTTGGGAGAGCAATTCATACACTGGATACACAGCACATACAAAGAGCCAGAAATTAAAATACTCATAAATAGAAAAGTATCTCAAGTGACAAGAATGGAGAGGAGAAGCAGACAGGGGTGCCACTATCGCCACAACTCTTCATGATTATGATCGAGGAGTTGGCAGTGCAAGTCAGACACAATCTTGCAATGTGTGAAGAAAAGGAGGGGATAAAATCTCAGTTTGTGTTAAATGCAGATTACTGCATGTTAATATCAGAGGATGTGGCTGTAGCAATGGAAACTATAACACAGACATTTGAAAAGTTTAGGGAAATGCTGGGACTCAGGCACTACAACATAAAGACAGTGATAGTGAGATGGCGAAAGGGGAAGGGAAAGGGGAATAGGTGAGTTAGAAGAGGAGGAGTTCCCTATGTAGCTAGGGATCTATTTTGGAAACATAGTGAGAAAGACAGTAGGGAAAAACCTAGAGGAAGTTGGAAAAAAGGTAACAGATACTCTCCAGAGAGGAGATAGGAAGACTTTTTCATTGTTTAGGAAAACTAGTGCATCACACATTATGATATTACCAGTAATCCTCTGCCTACTCCACACCATACATATACACCCTACGGAAAAAGACATAGAGGACGGGATTAGTAAATGTAAGGAAAAAGAGTGAGCAAGGCCGAAATGAGAATGAGTGTGAAAAGGGGGTGGGGGACTCGCTCATATCCTTGTATATGCACTGACATGTAACATCATTCACTGGATAGAAACAGAGCAGTAGGAGGTTAAGAAGAAGAGACTAAGGGACAGGGAGGCATGGAGAAACTTAGTAATGGCTAGGAATGAAGCAGGACTAAAAGAACTGGCATGCATGGAGTGAGGTGAAGGGAACCTGAAAAACCTAGGGGGAACAGAAGAGTGAGGTGCAAAGACAGGGAAGAACAACAAAGAGAGTTGGAGAAGTCGGAAAGCTCAAGAGGCTCAGGAGGTAGATTGTGTATACAGAGAAAAGATGGCGGGAAAAGAGTTAAACAATGGATGGGTTAATTCAGAAATGCAGAATACCAGAGGCCTAACTATGGAACTACTTGGTACTCAGGTGAGACCTCAAAAAAGAATACAGAGATGGCAACAGGAGAAAAGAACAGACATGAGGCAAGGGCAAAAGTAGAGAGGGTGGAACTCTGGAGGAAGTGGAAAAGATTAGAGAGGCAAAGGACCGTACAGATATCTGAAGCACTTAGGGGAGGAAGGGACAAGATCAAAGAAGAAAGAATGAGAAAGAATTGGAAAGGGGAGGAAAGATGGAAAGCAGTTGCAGAATGCTGGCAGAAGACAATTCAGGCTGTGAAGCACTCAGAACAGGAAAGCAAAGCCTGAAAATACTGCAAAGGTGGAATCTAACCTGTATTAGATTGAAAAAGGAAGGAAGAAAGGGGGGTAGCAGATGCTGGAGGTCTCAAGATGAAGAGGCCAGAATAATACTCATGTCCTGGAACTGTGGGTCATCTCAAGAAGTCTGGAAGCAGGCACAAAAGATTTGGGGAGACACTTCAAAAGTAAGCAGACCATACCTGGGAATTCTGCTTATGTGGCAAAAAGAAAGAGGACAACATCTGGAAAAAAGAGAAATGAATATTATCAGACTGTGGAGTAAAAGATAAAGTCATCATCACTGAAATCTGGATGGGGAGAAAATAGTATGGGACCATGAATCACACAATTGGTTTCTGTCTTGTAGGGATAGATGCTGACATATGTGCATCACATGTTTTAATTCCCTTCATTTAAATCTCATTAGTTACTCTTTTGCTTGAGTGACATCATTTCCATAATATACATCATTTGCCTACTGTTCCGTAGAACCCTTGCATGACTATGTACCTCATATTTATGAATTGGTAACACCCTGTCATTGCCAAAAGCTGTCCAAAAGCACCCTGTGTGCAAACTCTCTAAAAATTCTATCCTAGATTTCAAAAGAAAAGGATATTGGTCAGTATACAAAGTTTAGCAGCTTGTCTAACTTAGAGTGCAGCTTTTCAGCATTTTGCTTGACATATATCATTTAGTCTAAGAAGTCGATAGTGCTGTAAGACTGTATAAACTGCAGTGTTTCCATAAGAATATAATGATCATTTAATGTTGTAATAGATGTAGGGTTTTGATTAAGCTAATAAACACTGTCAAGTCCTGTCTGCAGTTGGTTCAAGTTATTGATAAAAACTACTTGATGGGATTAGGGTTGGTGGATAGAAGACTGAACATCTGTATGAAATATTTAATTTTCCTTGAACAGACATTTCTTCTGCTTTATCTCAACCACAAAAATGTCCAGCAGCAGAACAGTGGAGTTGGAACCATACAAACCATAAATGCACACTATACTATAGACATAATAGTTACATACTGTTGACATATGAAATGCACAGTGTACTGCAGACATAATCAATGCACAGTGTACTACAGATGTAATACATACTTGAAAAGTGGATTTCAGATATAATTAATGCATGGTGTACTGCAGACATAATCAATGCACAGTGTACTACATAATCAATGCACAGCATACTGCAGACATAATCAATGCACAGTGTACTACAGATGTAATACATGAACAGTGGATTTCAGACAAAACTAATACATTGTGTACTGCAAACTTAATGCACAGTGTACTATAGATGTAATACATGAACAGTGTATTGCAGGCATAATCGATGCACAGTGTACTGCAGATGTAACACATGAACAGTGTAGTAGACATAATCGATGCACAGTGTACTTCAGACATTATCAGCACATGTTGTACTGCAAACTGCAGACAATAGATCCACGGTGTACATGCAGACATGACTGATGTGTAGTGTATGCTGCAGATATAACGGACGCAGTATACTGCAGCCATAATTAATGCACAATGTGCTGCAGCCATAATTGATGTGCAGTGTACACACTGAATCAGTGTCAATGGCGCAACAGGTAGCACACTCACATTTAGTGCAGAAGGCTGGGGGTTGTGTTCCCATTTCATATAGATTGATTACTGACACTGCAGTGCACCATAAGGGGGTTACTGCACTCATGAGTGTGCTGTCCATCAGATGAGATGTTAAACTGAGCCTCATCTGATTGAGTTGGTAATAGCTCAAATGGATATAAAAGAGCCCATGGTACCTATCAAAAACATTAGGGTTCCTTTAATTAACACAATATAAACAAAACATTATTCACATATTTACAAAATATACATATTTAAAAATACATGTCTACACATTTCTATATACCATCATCATTATTATTCTTCCATAATTGACCCCCCACTCCTTCTTCCACAAGCATAATCTACTTTTTTGCAGTATAGCTGCCAAAATCTATTTCCCATTAAACAAAATCTTATTCAGCCTTTTCATTCCAAATAATTCATTTTACATAAAATAATTTCTTACATACCCTTCTCACATATTCTTTCTTCATATTTGTATAATTTGCATACACAATTATATTCATATCTATATTATTTATGCCATAAATATTCTCAAAAAAATTCTTCACTCAGCTTTTTCTAGCGTTTAATCACATTTCTAAATTTCAAAAAACATGCTCCGTTGTCTCTTCCTCCCCAGAAAATAAATACACTTTCAGCTTTCTTTTATATGGCATATTCCCTTTTACAGGTAACTTATTTATTACCAGTCTTCTTAGGAAATCCTTACACTTTACCGTCTTAGTATACCACTTTTCCTTAGTTTACTGGCTTTTCTCACTTCTTCTGTTAAATTTCCCCATGGATTTACATGATAATATTGTTTCATTACATTATTATACTACATGCTTCTGTTCTTCTTATATCATAAATTTTCATTTACCATGTTAGTATTTTTGCTTGATAATTTGTAATTTCTTAATTTATATAATTTGTATCTCTTTTTCTTATTCGCAGCTCCTTTGTTTGTACTTAAGTTTAAACATTTTCACTATTGATTTCTCATTCTCTTCATTTACATACTTAAGTACTCCATACACATTTAAAGAAGCAGAATAAACAACTGGCTTTAATAATGCCACCCGACCTTCATCTCCACTCATATACAACACATTTCTTTTCACTAGGTTTATTCTTGAAACTCAGTTGAAAGAAAGCACTAATTGCACATTTTTTTCATATTTTTCTGGAATCATATAAACATTTTTCATATGTGCTATTCTTATTAAAACAGAAGCAAACAAATAACTTTTTAATACTAATCTGTAACTCCTCCACATAAGATATACTTCTTTTGTTTTCTTTATCAAACTTTCCCATTGCTTTAGAACTGTATCATTTGCCCCAAATTTTATTCCTAACAAAGATACTTCATTCATTGAAAACTGCACCCCTCCAATTTTCACGTCACCCAAACCCTTAATTTTATTTTTAATCAAGGTCATTCACATTTCCTTTAAACATCCATTCATACAAACCAACACCTCCCTCATCCATATTTTAGTTTTAGCAACCACAACTATATCATCTTCATATGTCACAATGACTGGAATCACCACTTACATTTGCATCACATATTTGCCATGTTTCATTTTAAAAGCTACTTTACTCTTTATTGTATTTATTACTAATACAAACAATATCCCACTCATGAGGCATTTTTTACCACAATTAATGCACATTTCTTTTCTCATCCACCAATTGATTAACAGTCTCACTCTACTATTTTGATATGCTGACACACACTCTCCTAATTCTGTTACCTATTCCATTCTTTTCCATAGCATCCCACACAAAAATCATGTCCTACTATACCAAATGCCTTACTAATATTACCTACCATAAGTTTCACATTTTCCTTTTTAGTTATAACATCATCCACAGTTTCTTGAACCACCAATAATAATTATTTCATCCCTCCCTTGTATATGCTTTCTTCCTTAATGTCCTTCACCCTTCCTTCCATTGTCTTGTGCATTATTCGCATAAACAGTTTATTATTTAATGTAATAGATATCAATTTTTTTATTTCTTTCTCTTCATCTTTCTTCCATATGCATTTTAATATCCTACTGCAAAACTGTTCATAAACAAACCATTCTTTCAACCATTCATTCAAAATGTTTACAAAACACTCTGTTTGTCAACTCCTTAACTTTGTGTACATTTCAAACTCTATACCATCTGGACCTGATACTGAATAAACATTTATTTTCCTAAGTACTTCATCCAAATCACTAATAGCAATTTCTTTTTCAAATTCTTCCTTAACTTATTCTTGATTTTTTAATTTTATTTGTTATCTCTTATTTTCTTTCTTTTTATTCCTATGCATATTTTATGTGTTGTAGTACAATACTCATAATTTGCTCTTGTATTCTTTTTATTTCTTGTTTTACATTTTTGATTTCACTCATTACACTAGTATCCTTCATTAGCCGCGGTGGTGCAGTAGTAGCGTTGTTGCCTTACAGCAAGGGGTTCTCCTGTTCAGTTCTCGGCTGGAGTGCCTCCTCTGTGGAGTCTGCATTTCCTCCCCGCGGTCGAGTGGCGTTCGAAAGACATGCGTGAATGGGTGTGCCTTCGCTGAAAGTTGGGCATCGGGCTGGCAATTTGGCACCATAAAAATCTACTGCCAATCATTAGCGGACCAGAGTTCCGCTGTGACGACCCCTAACCAGGAAAAGCCGAAAAGACAAACAACATACTAGTATCCTTTATTATTTACCCAAATATGCAGAAACCTCCTCCTTCCTTCCTTCTAAACGATAACCCTGGTTAAACAGTAATATCTTAATTTTTCCCCTATTTCTTTTATGCATTTCCTTTTGCATATTATAATATTGTCTTGTATTCCTCCCTAAATTCTCCATTTCTGTACATATTTCCATAACTCACTTTGTTTTCAATTCTTACATTAGCCTGCCATTGGAAAAAAACACTTTATATACATCTTTTTAAGTTCAATAACTGCAATTCTTCACACTCTCCAAATTCATCCCATAATTTCTCATGTATTCTTTTTTCCCTTTTCTATTTTAATATGCTCTCTTTCTTGAATCACCTAAATCCATATTGCTAAATGATTGGAAAAGCCTGCCTCTACTACATCTGCTACACCCAAACCTTCGAGTAGTACAAAATAATTAATTTCAGATCCAATTACTCCTCTTCTATAAGCCCACTGATTTTTATTACACACAACTAACTCACCACATTTTATCACTTCTTGTATTTTTAACATCTTTCCCTTTCTTTTTACAGTTTTCCCTTAATTCATATTTAAAGTCTCCTGCAATACTATTTTTCATGTTAACCACCACATAATGTAATATTTAAATAAGCAGGTTCTTTTTTCCTTGCCGTTTGTATGTGCATATAATGCATGTAATTCCAAAAAGACATTTTCTCCACTTCACATCCACAACAGTTAACCTTCCCATCCTTACCAATGTTACATCTAATATTTTTACTGTTTTTTTTACACAATACAGCTACTCCAGAACAGCATTCACTTTCTAATTTCCATATTATTTTTCACCACACATTTTTTGCTTTTTTGTAACCTTTCTTTACTTGTCAGGAATCTTACATATTCACTAAGAATAATATCTACATCACAGCATCCACAGAGGTTCCTCACTAAAAGAATACAGGATGAAAGTAACATGTCTTGTGCAGACTTCCTCAAGCCTCTATCCTTGTATTCTATCTCCTATAGGCTGTTGGGGGGAGATCTATGCCTTGCATAAAAAAGTATTGTTAGACCCCACTGTGGTGGACCTCCTGCATATCCACAAAACAAACAGCACCAGAATTACCCATTCTAAAGACTTACACCTTTCCTGTGTCATAAATAGGGCCTGCTAGAGAGATAAGTATGTATGCCAGAAACTACCCTTCTTTGGAACAGGCTCCCCTAACCATGTGAAGTAGAGTTCCTGTCTAAGCCAATTCAAGTGTAACTGTGATAATTGGAAGGGAACACAACATTTATCCCATGTTTGACACCTAAATCTAAAATGGACACTGGCAGCCTGTAAATGGTTCATCTCCCAGGCCCCTGCTTATAAATGTTTTATCTCCAAAGCCCCCGCTTACACTTAACAAGGGTACCAGAACTTGTAAGAGATTTTGGATACATCACTACGCTTAATAATGGCCCTGTAGCCATTACCCTAGCAAACATGTATGAACCTATATTAGTTTTTCTTCTTTTTAAGTTTAAAGCAAGTATTTTATATTTTCATTTTCTTGTTTTTTATTTCCCCCAATTGATTATTTTTCTGAGTTCATGTACAACTATGCCTTGATCAGGAGTCAGATGTTTCACAATTTTCATTAACTGAAACTCATCTAAGACTATTCCTTACCTTCTTTTGTAACCTTTAGTGATAATATCTTTAAATCTTATTTTCCTCATCCTTCCTTAGCACCTATTGAATTTCTTTTCCCAACATCCTTACAGTACCTTCACAGACATCTGGCTTATCACTTTCAATTTGTTCTAGATTATTTCCAACCCTCTCAGTACACTTACCTTCATCCTCCTGAAATATAACATTTTATCTAAGTTGTCTTTTATTACTTCATCCCCTTTCCCCCTACTTCCTGATTACTTTCAGACATTACACTACTTTCTTCATCATCCTGCAAAACATTATACTGTTTATAATACCCTTCACTTTTACATAGTCTGCATTCCTTTTTACACTTATTCATCATATGACCTTTTTCCCCTGTATTAATGATCTTATTTTTGAGCAGTCATTTATCAGATGGTTGAAATCCCAAGTTTTCAGCTGTCTCACATACCTAATCATTCCTCTATTACCATCTACATATGTGACACCTGGTAAATTCTTTATCACATTTTTTTCGTGTTTTAAAATAACATCCAGTTCCCACCCCCACCCCATTCCAAATACTCTGCTCATCTTTAACTTTCACAGTATCAGAAACTGAATAAGACATGAACGAAAGTAAGTTTAACATCTTTTAACTCAATTTCATCAGTATGAAATTGAACAGCATGTTTTTTAATCGAGTCCCTTGCCCAGAAAATATAAATTCATTTCATGAGTAAACAGTCCTTTGTTTTCCACAGTTAAACACAACTCTTTCCATTAAGACTTCAGTCCCAAATGTTAAATCACAACATGTCTCTTTCCCAGAAAGAATCAAGGATGTAATGTCTTTTTCTTCAAAACCCAAAGTTGACACTAAATTATCCTACACAAAATATCATTCTATTATTTCTTCTTTCTTAGATGAACAACAAATTTTTTTTTTTTTTCTTTTCAAGCTTGCAGTAACTTTGGTTCTTCCATCTGCATTGGCATATTATTTTTCCAGATTGCATCCCATCTGTAACTATGTCCATCCAACTCATAACTTATTTCCTGTCCATCCAACTGACTGTCCATTCCAGAAACCGTTTCCATCATATCCAACCATAAAATCAAAATCTTCCTCAGGATCACCTTAGTTTCAATAAACCAACCAATTTTTCATTAGGCAAACCTCTAGAATAGAAGTAATTTCAGTTACAACAACTTCTTCAAAATCCAAAGAGTTAAAGTTAGCTAGGCTCTGATTATTTGTACTATTCACTCGCTTTTCAACAGTTTTCTGTATGACTGAAAGAACCGCACTGCAGTCCCCAACTGAATAACATTCCTCTCCGTCTTTTACTACACAGCTTCTCCTAGCTGCCTCCATGTCAAGGAACAGAAGCAGGAAGTGAAGCAGCAAAAATGTACCCCCCCCCCCCTGTACAATGAAAAGAGTAGGGAAAGGTCCCCAATGCCTTGGACAGATTGCCCTAGTAGTATAAATACCACCTCTGGACTCTCTGAAAATAGGCTACTAGCCTATTGTGACTAGCCCTGTCAACAAAGGATAAAATAAATACAATTATTTATGTGCAGTTTGGATGCACAACATACTATAGAGAAAAATACATGCACAGTGTACACTGCAGGCATAATTGATACACTGTGAATCGTAGACATAATTGATGCACAGAGCAGCATATAGATAATTGTGGGTACAGTATACCATACACATAATTGGTGTACAGTGTGCCATAGACATAATTGATGCCCAGTGTACCATAGAAATAATCCATGTACAGTGTACCATAGACATAATTGATGCATATTGTAGAGTAGACATAATTGTTATACATAGTACCATAGACATAACTGATGCACAGTGCACCATAGAAATAATCAATGCACAGTGTACCATAGACATAATCGATGCACAGTATGCCACAGAAATAGTCAATGTACAGTGTACCATAGACATAATCAGTGTACAGTGTACTATACTTGACGAAAACTTGTAGTCACGCATATATTTCACACTATAGGGGATGGTTGGGCAGGCAGCCTTAATGTCTCACTTATACCATTGTGTCTGGAAAACCTGCATATCTCTTGTTTTTGTGGTCCTACATGGAGAATCCATAAAGTATCTGTCTGTCTATCTATCTGTCTCTCTATATATCTGAAGCCGACAGGTCACAGAAGTTTTTCTTTATAAATAATGCAGATTTGGTTTCCATACTAACCCCAAGAATAATTATGTCACAGCAGACTGACATGGAAGCAGGAAAAATTGCAGTTGTACAGAAAGCTATGAATATTACCTGTTTGCATACTATATGAAATTCATTTTTTGATTACTGCATGACTGAACTGTAGAGTTTGGAACTTTATGAAATCATTTTTGGTTTGAAAAACATCCAGCGTATCTAAATGGTAACACAGGCTGAAAGTATCAGATTCTGCTTGGATATACTTGGTCTTGGGTAGCGTTGTTGTGAACATATAAATCATTGCTAATTAACTGTGGAAATACATTCTGCAGATGTTTCTGTACAGAAGCTGCCTTTATATAGAAAATAAAATGCAGGACAGATGTTACAGTGCATTGTTCTCTGTTCTTTCCCTTTCTTACCAAAGCAAGCGCTGGTCATAATTTTTGTTTCAAATTCCATTTTATATTAGAAATCATCTTGCCATCAGGCAGAGAAGGACTTCAGCTTAGCTTGCACCGTACAGTAGTAGGAGCTTGTGCTTTGCAGGTTTAGATTTAATTGCATGTGATGCTTAGAATGAGGGATGGGGATAAGTGAAGTCTGGGCAGTTAGAGAGAACAAATCTGGAATGTCTTTGCTGCAGACATTAAACTAATGATTTCTCTGATACCATGACACTTGAAGATTGCTGGATAGATTACAGATATCCGTTAGATTGATAAGTTCTAAGGAACACTAAAAACATAAAATTGATTTCATCTTTCAGTTGATTTATTTTACAGTGATACTGCATATTGTTTAAATAAAATCAGTATTTTAATGCGTTGGTTTGTGTTAGTGTTCTGCCTAGAGAACTTTGATAATTGCCAATAGAAAATGTTATGATCCAATTTGAATTCTCACAGTACTGTTTATTTTTTGCTAAAAAGACATATTATAACCTGTACACTTTTGTATAGTATTGATTATGTTTTTTTTTTTTTTTTGTCACAGAAAGAAAACCTTAGGTAGCAATATTCAAATTAGTGTCTAAAATGAGCAGCAGAATATCATGGACTCCTGCAATAAGAAATTTTAAACAGGAGGGTAAAAGCTAATTAAGGAAGCGGGTATCTTGAATTGGATACTTTCAAGTAGATTTAGCAAGCGGGGTTAGGACCAGACTAAATAATTGTGACATAGAGGTGTACAGCTATGGAACTGACTATCCTAACCTTGATTACTGAAATTTTATTTCTGTACACTATGAGCAAACATGTCTTTATACAAAATATCACTTTTTCTGTAGCAACTATAATTAAAGAAGTGTTGTAAAGTGATGAGGAACTGTAAGGCAATGAAAATATGTAAATGAGAAATAATGATTATCCTTTTTTGGCTCCCACAGAGCAGACCATCATAGGGACCTCTCTTTGTTGTCTCTTTGGGTGTTTGTACCCTCTAGCCTTGACTGATCCTGTGCGGATGTGTTGTCTTTATTTCGTCGCTTCCAGTGGTCGATGTGACATAGGAGTCTATTATTCTATGTCAGCTCAACGTTTTGTGTAAGAGCACCATGGTTACATACATTGTTAGTTGGCATGTCGTTTACCCAATTGGCATAGAAGCTTCATTTTGCATACTGACCTTTAATTATGAATGTTGTTAGTGCGGTATGATGGGTAATAGAATTCTTTTACTACAGTTTCATTCATTCGTTTATGAGTACAATTATATATTAATTCAAATGATATGTACTTTATCGTCTGTCTGATCAAGCTTATGCAACTTTGTATTTATTTAATTTTAAGGAAGGTCAGATACCCTGAATATTATAGGTGTGGAACATTTTAGCGAGAGTCTCTGCATTTTTTTTTGTTACCAGTGGCGTCATTGATTTTGATGCCAACTGGTAGGTAATATTATTGTACCTGTTGGCTTGGGATATTTATGTCAACATAATATGTTATGCTCCTAGGTATTTTTTGTATGTTTTATATATTTTTATAGTATTAACACAATGTGTGCATAAACACGAGGGTTTGAGGTAGACACAAAATATTTTATTAAGAGACTTTTACAATTTTGATTGTTACATTTGGATGCCACGTTTTTCTTAACAGAGGCTTAGTCTTAATATTCTTTTACATTATCATGCCACGATCAGTTCCCAACAAGCTGAGTCTCTGTATGAGATGATGAGTTTACCTTTGAAGTGTTTGAATATATGTGTTTGTTTGTATATATGATTATTACAGGATGCATAGCACATATGTTGTTGAAGCATTCTTCGCCATTATAGAGGTGCATAGATATGCACTGGTTTTATTTTAACAGTTATTAGAGTGATTTTGGTATGCATCAGTTAACTGTTATTGCTGTCTGACTATCGCTAGGATGTCCGTTCATTTATTTTTGTTTATAGATAACTAGGCATATTTTTCCACACGCTTTCCAATTAAAGTTGTCGTTATGACTATTTTGATGCAGACATGTATATATATATAATAAGAGGTGTACATAGAATGATCTTTTACCTCTAGCATTTATTGTAATTAATGCTAAGTTTCATATATAAGACACTCCATCTGTATTTTTACACTGAAATTCTAGAAACTGATGGAAGTTAGTGATGATATGTTCTAGCTTTTGATTTGATGCATGCTGGACAGTTACTATTCAATCGATCAATAACTTTATTTCTGTTTAGGTTTGTCACACATATTGACTTTGTGATTTTCCAAGTTGTTATTAAATGTATCCACTAGGGGCTTTGTCACTACTTTGTAGCAATGTACTAGGAAGTGATGTCATGTTCATATGAATCTTTTGATTGGTTTTCTTAAGTTTTTAAATGCTCTGCAATAGCTAGTTGCATGGTCTGATGAAGCTATTTAGTGAAAGCGCTTACCGCACAAAATAAAACGTTTTTATACTTTTATGCTTGTGGTCATTGGAGTGTTGCCAAATCTGTTGACTGCTACTGTTATCTTGCTTATTGGGACTTATCTTTGTTTAATCAGCAGTCATATTATACTCCTCCGTGGAACGGTAGTATTAGTTTTACTCACATACATTCTTAATGTGAAACAAATCATTCTGTTCTAAATGTCCAGTCAGAACATTGGAAATTATCAACATTAGCAAGGCACAGCTGTCAAATGGCATAGCCCCATAATCTGTGCTATTTCTTTTTCATGACCTAAATTAGTAAAGATGCACCTATTCATTTGGGTGCTGCTTCACAGAGAGACTCTCATTCAATGAAAGCTGAAAATTTGGACCTGAAATAGCAGCAAAGCAACAAGTAAAATTTAGCCATGTTAAGCATGTGCTCACAAAGTTTTCAGTTATCAGTAACCTTGGATGAAACACATTCAGTGCACATAATTTAAAGCTGTACTCTTAGCAGTAGGAGAGATTAATTGCATAGTTTCTCCTTGAAAGATCAATGCACGATCACTCCATGAAGTCAGTTTTTGCAAAAGAACTGCACAGGCCATGTTTTGTTCAAGAGGTGCTCCATATATGGTAGATTTTCCTCCATATTTCTCACAAAGAGGATTACTGGCCTTAAACAAATGCCCTACACTGACCATCTCAAAAAACTCCAGCTTTACTCCGTAGCATATCACCTACTCCGAGGTGATCTCTGCTTAACATATAAAGCTATGTCAAACCCAGAGCTGTTGGACATGCTACACCTAAAAAAATCCTAATCCCTCTGAGCTACACGCTCTAGGGACCTAAACCTTGTCACCAAAATAAACAGACATGCTGGAGGGCTAGATTCCTGTCCCAGAGACTTCCCATACTCTGGAACAGGCTACCCATCTATGTCAAGCAAAGTTCTTCATTAGCACTAAAAATCTTGATGAGTGGATTGGAAATAGGAAATACACCCCGGGGATGACTTCTGTGTCTTTGCTCAACAGTGGCACAGGAAAATAACTTTTTTCGGTGGTGTAAGCTAAGGAACCTTGTTGGCTAGGCTTACATAGGCCCTTGGGCTGATAGCCTAGTACCTACCTATGAACCTATTAAATGCAGATTTGTAAATATAGGCAGTCATCAGTAGTCTGGGACAAAGATTCAAAGTATTGCCTGGAAACAGGTACTAAAATTTGTAGACATAGTCCAGTGTGCCTTTGAAATACACAGAGGACTGCATTTGGCACACTATATTGTCATGAGTAGGATTCATGAACAGACTGACACTCATGACAGTGTACAACTCCTAGGCACTTTAGACAAACAGCCTCACATGCAGAGCATGCTTCATTTTCTGGACTTTACTACAGAGCACAGCATACTATCACAGATGTGAACCGCATACCTAACAACTGCAAGGCACACAGCATAGCAGATTGTGTTCCCTACTTAAAGATAAACAGGCTATTTCTGTCTGTGGGAGTAAATATAAATTATTGGCACAGGGGTAGGAAATGAGTGAAGGAATAGGGATGGGGTGCATAGCTCTCAATCTCTTGGCACTAAAAATCTGGACAAAGCCAAAACTAATGGGAAACAAATCCACAAAAATAGGGACAATTTTTAAATATTGCTCTTATAAACTTATACCAGGCATTTTCTAAAGGATATGAAGTCTGAGACTCAAATGCCTGTCATTAGTTAGTGAATTCTTTCCTCACTAATTTGCCAGAAAAATCCAGAAAATTACTAATTTAATGAGGAACAGACCAAAAATTTGAGTAAAAAATCTAGACATTCTGCAAAATTCTGGACAGTTGAGTAGTGTAGATGGGGGAGAGATTTATAATAATAGCAGACTGATAGTGAAATCAGTTTAGTATATGAGAGGTAACATGACTTACAGTGTTAGCTAAGATGGTCTCTACCTCTAGTACTTATGGTCACATCACTGTATTTGTTTCCTGAAGCAACAGTGATAATCTACCTAGAGCACAGAGGCAAGGGGTTGGCATAATGATTAAGTTGTTTGCCTTACAGACACAAGGTACAAGGTTTGGTTCTTACCGCTGAGAAGCACGTCAAGACTTAAAAAGGCCCCCAGGGCTCATTATCCAAGTAATCACCTAAGAAAAGACAATGGCACACATACACACACACAACACACACATACACACACACACGCACACACACACACACACACACACACAAGCATTGGCATGAGTGGTACAATTCAGTATTGGTTCACCATAGGAATTGTGCCACTGGATCACAAGTTGATAGCTGGAAGTACATCCCTCCTTTGTATGATACACATTGACATCTACTAAGTTATGTTAAATGCACACAGACTGTTATAAATGCACATTGTTAGAGATGGTAAGCAGTGAAGCTCTTAGCTTCTGTAGCTAAGTGATGTGCTGTCCACATCTTACTGTGTTGCTGATACTTTCATGAGTCTGGTCGATTGCCTCTGCTGTGTTTGCCTCACCATTAGTAGGCATCTGTGATGGCACTACTATGCAGAACTGTAGGCTGCTGCATATTAGTCCTCTTTGTTAACTGTGTGCAGATAAATCATCTCTCATGAATGCAGATGCAGAATGCTGCAGTGCTGTCTCATGTCAGCATCTTCTCTGGATGCCCCATAGGGTGTTTTGCGAACTGCACAGGGCTGTGGTATGTGATTTTTGTCCGTCTATTGTATTTATGTATTTGTTTTTTTGAATGAGCCCAGTGGGGACGTGTCCTTTTTCATGAACGACCTAGGAGCACCATATGGTTAAATGACTTGCCCAAAGTCACACACTTTGCAAAGGAAGTTGGGGGAGTCAAACCCAGGACTATCAGATGAAGCTTTTAAGTAGGTTGTAGCGTTAAACCACTGAGCTATACTGTCATATGTATGAATCTTTGCCAAACGTTCAGAGAGCTATTTGTAAGGTTTCCACCTAGCACTTTCAGTATGCAGTTCCATCATGTAGGATAGGTTTATGCTCAGCAGGCAAAATTGTATTTGGGAAAGAACTATATGATTGTAAGATAACAGAGGCAAAGTTCAAGAGGTAGGATTTCATAGACAGCTTGTTAAAAATCGGGCCTGAAAGAGTTAACATTGGCTAAGTTATGACCATTCACTTTACTAACTAAGGACTAATAATTTGCAAAATTAAAAGCAAACATTCACCTTATTAACTACAGACTCATAAATTTGGTATTTATCAACATTTTTGGACTAAATGGTGAACACTTTTCCTAAGACCTTAAGTAATAAACCATGCCAGTATTATAGAAGTCATAGTAAGTTCAAGGCTACTGAGTCTTGTGACCATTGCCCCTTGCCATTTATCACCATAGAGAGTACCTCCCTTCTCAAGGAGGGGTATGCCAGTCAGGCCAAGGGTGAATTTATGATTACACATCCTGGCTGAAGGAGGATAGTGTATCACACTGCTTTATCTGCAGAGGCAGTCTGTTCAAGAGGTGAGGGAGATGCTGAGTAATGAATTTCTCTCTCCACCTTGTTTTACTGATCTGTTGAATCAGGTTTAGGTCTCTTATTTTGGTATTTGCAGTACTGTTTAATTTGTGAAGGTACAAGACATCTTGGACTACTAGGTCCTTGATTGGTCATAAATCAAGGCACAGGTCTCTTCTGAGGAGACTGTTTAACAGTTCTGAATTAAATGTTGATTTTTGAGGTCACAATGCAAAATTTCCATATGAGACTAAATTACATGCAATGATAGTGACATAACACATGAAGCTGGGTCCTGTACATGGCAGTTTGATAACTAAAACACAAAATGTTAAAGAATAGACAATTTAAGAACATTGGATGACATTCTTATAGCAGATGCTGCAAAAGCAATAATGTAATTCCTTCATTTTATGACTGGCTGCCAGGAATGAAAAGTACATCTACAATGAAAATTTGTGATTTAGTTCTGGTGATGGCTCTGCAGTGGAAGGGCTTGGAAGGATGTGGGGAATGACAATGGATTTCTCTTATTTCATGATAATAAAATGACATAACTTGATATTGAAGAAAAATGCATAAATATTAGTTAGTCTGCAGAGCCTCTTATGGCATGCCACCAGGACTAGTTCTCTGCTTTATTCCCATTATAAGCCAGGAGAGGCTTTAACTCCCCTTGACCACAAATAGGATAAAGCTGCTATCAGTAAATTAGGATATTTCAACAGGTTGTTGACAAAATTTTAAGTTTAGTCACAAATCGGAACAAATTCTTCTTTATTGTGGAAGAACGATTAATGCTTACTAAGATGTTGTTCTCCCTAAAATATTGTTTGTCTTATAATCTTTAGTATTATTGCCACCCAAGAAATTGTAGAAGAAAATAAATAATATGCTTTTTAAATTTTTTGGCACCCTAATAAACTGTTTCCTTTGACACAGAAAATGTCGGGATAATGGTGGAATAGGATTCCATGATATTCAATTGTATGCTACTTCAACAGTTAAAAAAAGTTACATAGTTGTGGATAAATTTATCCTATGATTCAAAATGGAAGCAAATACATCAAGACATGTTATTAGTAAATAATAAATAAATCACAACCAGTCATAAACAAATAGTCCTTAATAAAAAGATGTTTGCATAAATGGAAAAACACCCTCTTCTCAAATTCCATATTTAAATAATATTGTTTCCTATTTCCAGAAGTTCACATATTCTAACCATCAGTGGCGGCTGGTGACTTCAAATCACAGGGGGGCTGCAGGAGACAGCTGAATGGGTGGAGTCAAGGGGAGGGGGTGTGGTCAACCAGAAAGGGGAGGAGCTATGCACAAAACCACAAAAAACTAACTTTAATTAAATACGCTGCCCTGGGTGGCAAACCATCATTATGAAAGTCCAATCAAGAAAAAAATAAGTGTAGAAGAATAAAAATATTTCAATGCATTGGCTGCATGACAGCTTACTTAATATCTAGATGGAAACAAAAGGTTGTGAGGCATGAAAAAATAAATTACTTTTTAAATACATTACTGGAATGCCAGTCAAAATCAAGTATAAGAAAAACCAGAAGCACTCAACTCAAACCACTTCTCCTTGCACTGCAGTCCTAATTATAATATATTCAGCTTTATTAAAGTACCAAGTAACATGCTGAAAGTAGAAATCTATGTGATGCCCCACTTGTAAAAATGTTTCTTATCCAAAAAGACCTGCTGCCTGACAACTTGTTTCATGGGGAAAACATGATAAAAGTAAAAATGAAAAGCAAACAAGAAACAAGCTCAAGATACATTGCTTAAAGGATTACTGTACAGGTTATGGACCACACATGATTGGCATTCTGTTTAGTTTACGGGTAAAGTCTGTAGAGATGACTGGAAGTCTCCAACAAGTGTAATGAGCTTTTTAAAATAATGGAATCCTGTCCTTTAATACCCAAGGCTTATACATTATCTAGTCAAGTATTCTCTGCATGGCAACAACAGAAAGGCTTTCAATGTTGGCAATTCTTTAACAGTATGCTTATTAAAGCTTACTTGCATCTTACGATCTCAGACAAGCTTACCTTATGGTCATTAAAGCATTGCTACTTAAAAACACAGAGCAACAGGCACTTTGAGTAATAAGCATAAATCAACAGTACAAAAATATGACAGAAACCAGACCATTCTGCAAAATCAAGGACAGATGAAAAGCCACTGTAGTACTTATGCAGTGTGTCCTCCCCATCCAAGGTAGATACAACTACTCCTTGCCTTGCTTGGACACATCCAGAGTCACTACATGGGGAGTGGGGTGCAACAAGCATGTCACAATTTGAAATCTCTCTGGCTGACTGTGATGGCCCTGACACATTTGTCATACTTCTCAACCTCAAGAGCAAGAAATCTGGACAAAGCCATACACAGAAGTGGGACAAAGGCCCAACAATAAGGACAATTTTTAAATATTGCTCTAATAAACTTAGAAAGATAATACAATAGGTCTTGCATTAGTATGAATTTTCTGAAGGGTATAAAATCTGAAACTCAAATGTCTGTCATTTTCTAACTTCAGTCTTTAGTGATTTGTCACTAATTTGCCAAAAAACACAATTTTATGAAAAATGAACAAAAATGTGATGCAAAAATGTAAAATAGACACACAATACAGCTGCTACCTGTCAAAGAAGGGACACTTTAATATTAGTACTGCTACCTTGAGCAGCTGACAAAATATAAAAGAATCTACATGCATTTCAAGTAATCTATAACTTTGATTATTACAGTTATTTCTTAATTGTAAACCCTCCATGTTTTCTTCCAAAATTGCTATTTTATGGAGGGATTATAAGGGGGAAGAGCAACATTTTGAGCCAAAAATTGGGGACAGTTGAGAGGTTGGATATGCCTAATTCTATAAAGCAATTTATTTGCATGTACCTCTCAACCTGTTAATGCAGTAAATCTGAACAAGGCCAAATATATTGGGGGCACATATAAACAGTACTAAAAATTGCTCTTGTATAAATTGAGACAGTTGATAGAACAGCTCTTACTTTAACATGCATTTTTCTGAAGGTTATGAAGTCTGAAACTTATTGAGTGACTTCTGGCAAATCATTTAGGAATTAAAACTACAAATTTTATGAACAACAAACCAAAAATAAGAAGCAAAAATCTATTCATTCTTTGAAAATCTGGACAGTTGGGAGGTATAGTTCAGCTGGGCCTGTCTGAGTTTGCTGCCCCCCCCCCCCTTGACAAAATAATGGTTGAATGGAGCCTCTGCAGCCATTCCAATGAACCATTATACTTGGCTATTTCACTCCATTTACCATAAACACTAATGTGCATACTGCTTTACTTCTATGATGAGTTGGACTTCATTTGAAAGTTTTGTTTTGTATTTTACAGCACAAACACTAAGTCATCTGTTAAACAAAACAATGTAGTCTCACAGTGAAAACTTAGCATTAAAACTTCTCTGCCCTTGAAACTCACATTCATTGAAACAGCATTGAAACCCACATTCAAAGAAAATACATTTTGCCAGTGGCAGATAAAGATTAATTTTGGGCTGTTTTTGAATCATAGGCTCCTTGCATATGAAACATACATGTGCTCTTTGATACACCTTCCTCATTGTACTAAAATTATATTCCTTGTACAATACAGTACACTTGTTACAGGGTGTTTTAAATTTGTTTTGAACATTTTTTCCAGTAAGCAATGAAACAAACCATATGCACCCATAATGGCAAAACTGCCCAGTTGAGAACATTTATCATAAAAAAGTCTACTCAGACTTCCACAGTCCACCATTATTAGTAAATATACACAATTCTACAGTCCACCATTATTAGTAAATATGCACAATTCCACAGTCCACCATTATCAGTAAATATGCACAATTCTACAGTCCACCTTTATCAGTAAATATGCACAATTCTACAGTCCATATCAGTAAATATGCACAATCTCTGAAGTCAGTCATCTAAATAATTCCACATTAAAGAAATCTGTAACTAATGAAGCGGTTGCTGCTAGCAATCACCTTTATATTTCATGGTTTCATCGAAAAATAAAGTGTCTGTTGCACCTCAGGAATAAATTGCCTATATTACATTAAAAAAATGATAAGCTAGTAATAATATTGCAAGAGGAAATGGATGGCAAACTGATAACGAACTCATAGTTAGTATCTTCACCAAGGAGAACATTCTCAGTACGGCAGCATCCACCCCTTGTGGGAGTAGAACCCACAACCTTCTGCATCAAAAGCAAGTACACAACCTGTTGTGCTATAGTATTAACTTGGCAAAGCATTAAACTTCTATTCCCCTGCAGCTCTCAGTTCCTTGTAAAATCTACTCAATACTCAACTGCATCTCAACTCCGCAGCTCAAGAAAACTGGAAAAAGCCAAAATGTATGGGGGGGGGGGGGTCAAAAGCCCAAAAACAGGGACACATTAAACATTGCTTGTATAATCTTGGAAAGTTACTAGAATAAAATGTTGTGTTGCCACCATATATTTTACTGCCAAGGTCCCTGAGCAAAAAACAGTCAGAGTAACATACCACTACGCCACATCAGCTGCTTTGTAAAAGAGAGGAAGACTGAAACTTAAATGGCTATCATTTAGTGAATTCAGTTCTCACCATAGCTGTCAACCTCTTAGTACAAAACACCTGGACAAACCCAGTAATGAGGGAATACAGCCCTCAAACATATTCAGTGAATTCAGTTCTTGCCATAGCTGTCAACCTTAGCACAAAAACCTGGACGAAGCTAATAATGGAGGAATACAGTCCCAAAAATAGGGACAAATTTAAAATATTCATCTTATAAACTTAGAAAATTGCTAAAAAAAAAAGGTTGTGCTACTATGTATTCTGAAGAACATGAAGTTGAAAATTCAAATGCCGGTCAATTTTACTGCGGACAGAACAAAAACAATTTTCGGCATTGACGCAGGGATTAATACTGCAGACAAGTCTTTGTAAAATGGCAGGGCACCAGAGCAAATCCACACAAATACAGGGAGGAGATGCAGACAGAAGCCACCCCAACCGAGAATCAAACCAGAAAACCTATAGCTGTGAGGCAACAATACTACCACTGCACCATCAATTATGCAAGGAATTAAACATTCAGAAACCTGAAGTCTGAAATTCAAATGCCTGTCAATTTTACTGCGGACAGAACAAAAACAATTTTCAGCAGAGACGCAGGGATTAAAACTGCAGACACGTCTTTGTAAAATGGCAGGGCACCAGAGCAAATCCACACAAACACAGGGAGGAGATACAGACTCCACACAGAAGCCACCCCAACCAAGAATCAAACCAGAAAACCTATAGCTGTGAGGCAACAATACTACCACTGCACCATCAATTATGCAAGGAGTTAAACATTCAGAAACCTGAAGTCTGAAATTCAAATGCCTGTCAATTTTACTGCGGACAGAACAAAAACAATTTTCAGCAGAGACGCAGGGATTAATACTGCAGACACGTCTTTGTAAAATGGCAGGGCACCAGAGCAAATCCACACAAATAAAGGGAGGAGATGCAGACAGAAGCCACCCCAACCAAGAATCAAACCAGAAAACCTATAGCTGTGAGGCAACAATACTACCGCTGCACCATCAATTATGCAAGGAATTAAACATTCAGAAACCTGAAGTCTGAAATTCAAATGCCTGTCAATTTTACTGCGGACAGAACAAAAACAATTTTCAGCAGAGACGCAGGGATTAAAACTGCAGACACGTCTTTGTAAAATGGCAGGGCACCAGAGCAAATCCACACAAACACAGGGAGGAGATGCAGACTCCACACAGAAGCCACCCCAATCAAGAATCAAACCAGAAAACCTATAGCTGTGAGGCAGCAATACTACCACTGCACCATCAATTATGCAAGGAATTAAACATTCAGAAACCTGAAGTCTGAAATTCAAATGCCTGTCAATTTTACTGCGGACAGAACAAAAACAATTTTCAGCAGAGACGCAGGGATTAATACTGCAGACACGTCTTTGTAAAATGGCAGGGCACCAGAGCAAATCCACACAAATACAGGGAGGAGATGCAGACAGAAGCCACCCCAACCAAGAATCAAACCAGAAAACCTATAGCTGTGAGGCAACAATACTATCACTGCACCATCAATTATGCAAGGAATTAAACATTCAGAAACCTGAAGTCTGAAATTCAAATGCCTGTCAATTTTACTGCGGACAGAACAAAAACAATTTTCAGCAGGGATTAAAACTGCAGACACGTCTTTGTAAAATGGCAGGGCACCAGAGCAAATCCACACAAACACATGGAGGAAATGCAGACTCCACACAGAAGCCACCCCAACCAAGAATCAAACCAGAAAACCTATAGCTGTGAGGCAACAATACTACCACTGCACCATCAAATATGCAAGGAATTAAACATTCAGAAACCCTTAAGTCTGAAATTCAAATGCCTGTCAATTTTATTTAACATTTTTTAATCAGGACAGTCTGACTTGGAACAAATAAACAATTTTCAGCAGAGGCCCAGGAAGAAATAATGCAGACATGTCTTTGTAACATGGGAGGACACAAAAGCAAACCCACACAAACACAGGGAGAAGATACAGACCCCACAAAGAAGGAACCCCAGCCAAGAATCAAACCCAAGAACCTGCAGCTATGAGGCAACAATGCTACTACTACACCATCAAATATCAAGCATTGCAACATTTAGAAACCACAGATATTATTAGGAACAGATCAGATCGAATATGAGGCAAAAATCTGCGATTGTTTTACAAATGGTGGTGGGTAGGGAACTCAAGTCTTTAACACCTGCATACAGGGTACAGGGTTCAAGCCTGAGGTATTCCCTACCACACCACCATAAGCACCTGGGGCATTTACACACACACACACACATACACACACACTCCAGTAAAGCATAAGCACCATACACACACAAACTCTCTCTCCAGTAAAAGCATAAGCACCATACACACACAAATAAACATTGTAAACTAAAGGTAAAAAGCACCATACACTTACCTGAATATATCCAGCTAATGTACATCCTTCCCGCGCAATACTCAAAGACCCGCGAGATCCCAAGGAAAGCCTGACGTGACCCATAATCCTAGTGAGTCTGTGCACTTTAAAAGTGCACAGACGTCTCCTTGTGTCCCCCTATGGGGACTGCCGGACTGCCTTGAGCATGCGCATAGACCGACAGTAGTCAGGACTACTGCGCATGCGCGAAGTCCGTGAAATTATAAAAAATTTTTTTTATTTTTTATTTTCCTCTCTATTTTTTATGTTGAGGGGGCTGCAGTCCGGCAGCCCGATGCCACGAGCCACCCCTGCTAACCATTATACTAAAGACTTAATATTTTCTATGTTTCCAATTGATAATACAATTAACTGTTTAGAAACTCATAACTTCAACAAAATGCTAATATTGAAACAACAAAGTAATTTTATTTATTGGCATCAACTCATAAATGGTACTGATATATATATATATATATATATATATATATATATATATATATATATATATATACCGTTAAAACTTTAAGATCCAACTACAATCAAGATTCTGATAATTGGAAGGGGCAGAGCCTGAATGGCTAACTGAAAGCAGCAGTATTTTAGAGCTCCATATAACTAGTTAAATAAGTCAGGAAAAAATATTCTTTTTTTTTCTTCAAAGTATAAAATCTTATAGATAAAGGACTAATTTACATAATTAGAAACTTTGGTGAAGTTTTACAAATATTTTCCAGAGGAAAAGCTTGGAGATATATTCACTTGTTAAAATGAGCAACTCAAAGAATTCTCACCAGGATGCTGTCTTAAAGAAGGAACTACAACAGATGGCATCTACCGTGCAGGAGTTGTCTTTGAAGATGGATGATTTTAAAGAGAACCTGGAAAATTTTAAAACAAGTAGTCAAAAACAGGCTGACACCCTCAGGGAAGTGCTACAACAACAACAGACAAGGATAACAGGAATAGAGGTTTCTCTAAATGACTTTGAAAGCAGACTTAAGAAAGAGGAAACAGTAAGAACTGCTTCCTAAACAAAACACTTGGTTGGATAATAAAGTAGATGGCTTGGAAAATAGGGAGAGGAGAAATAACATCAAGATTTTCAGATTACTGGATCCCTGCCTTTTTAAATTTAAAAGAAGGACTTTCCTTTGGCATTGAAAGGGCACACAGAGCTCTTGAGAAACCTGCCACTAACTCAAACTCTCCTCCTAGGTCAATAATTATCAAATTTCTTTCATAATTGGAAAAGGAACTGATTTTAAGATCTGCTTGGAGGAAGGCACCTCTAAAATATAAACAGAGCCTGATAAGATTTGATAACGACTATTCATCCAGAATAATGGAACAAAGGAAAAACGTGTGGCCAATGATAAAGTTTCTGAAACAAAATAACATCAAGGTACAACTTGCATATCCAGCTAAGATAAGAATACTGCATGCCAACGAGATGAGGACTTTTATTGACTTAGAGGAAGCCTCTTCATTTATTAAAACTAATAATGTGATTACTTTACCAGAAGATATGGATTGAATGTCACCTTCTCTCAAGAGAACAAAAGAAACAAATGTCTGGACAGATGTCAAAAAGAAGAAGCAAAAGACTGATACTGTTACAGCCAAATCTCTCAAAGCATCTACTATGATATAAATTGTTTTAACATTACTTTAAAGGTCCAATTTTACTGCTTGGAATTTAAAAAAAAGGTAACTAACTACTGGAATCTCTATCTATATTTTTTGAAAATAGATGACACATGAGAGTTTTCACATTACCTCAGGTGTGTAAAACAGGGTACTTTTCTTTCACAGAAGGAGGGTTATATAGTTCATAAAATATTTATACTGTAAATCAACATACATAGTATATGTTAATTTTCTCTTAATTTTCTCTTTTCTTTTTCTCTTCTATCTTTTCTCATTATTTATTTTAACTCTCCCTTTCTGAATTCTCTCCTATTTACTATACTAATATAGTCTGTATATATTTAATAACTCACTATCTATATATAGATAAATAATAGTCTAAAATAATCTAGCTTTAAGGTAGACTAATTGGAATAGTGAACTTAATTAATTGTTATTACAATATTTATTAGATTAATGATAGTCATTGTTATGCTTATTGAGATTGGAGACATGTTCATAATTAACTCTGAAATATTCTATTCATGTACATATGTCCTTTGAATTATTTCCTTTTAGTATTAACAAATACATAAAAAAAAGAGGGAAAAATGTACCGTTGGTTAAGAGAAGTGAAGCTTTCTTCACATTCTATATGCATTGTCATAGCAACAGTAAACAATTTCTGCAGTTTCTAAGGACACTGTGAATCTGCGAAGAGCATTTAGCCTCCCAGATAACAAATAATAAGAAAAAGTAATGTTTAGTTATTAAAATGAAAAACAACCTCAACAATGTAAATTAAATACATAATAAGATTATTTGTAAATATTTTATGATTTATCCTCACAGCATTACATAATCCTGGAAGCACAGCTGAAATGTTTCCAAACTACATGTGCACTGAAATGTAGCTGCTTGATTAAAAAGTATTACTCAGTTTAACATGCTGATTTCACAAGCTGTCTGCACTGTAAAGGTTACATTTTATATGTTACTTGAAATTGTCAATCTCTAGAGCACATGAAAAGATACATATTACTTTTTGCAATATGTTATCTTTGCAGTTACCTCACACTCTGTACAAACTCACTTGGTAACTGATAGCTATTCATTTAAAATATTAGTTTAAATATTAAATGTACCCTTGGAATGCTATTGACATTTTGATAAAATATAATCTGAACTGTAAAATGAATGACTTGAAAGAAGTGAAGTAATGCATAGATTTCAAAGACAGTTCTTGACACTACAGTAAAAGTAAAAATATATATTCACAAGGAAGTATTGAAATTTTTAGTATTCCAGTTAAAAGAGCTTACTGTCAACATTTTGCGATATCAGAAAGTTTGAAGAGTTAGGAAATTAGTATTCTTTGTCTTTATAATGATTATTAGACAGATGATAGACTCTGCTTAGTTTAATGAATTGTGACATATGTTTATGAGGAAAAGTGGACTCAATTACTCACATTGGACTACACATTCCTGGAAACAACTGAAATGTCCTCAAATTACTTGTGAATTTAAATGAAACTGCCTGATTAATAAGCATAATTTACTTTAACAACCTGAATCCATAAGCTATCTGCTGTATATATGCTACATTATATATGTCACTTGCATATGACAGTCTCTAGAGCACACAAAAAAATACATATTATTTTTGCAACATGCTATATTTACACTAACCATACATTCTAAACTAACTTAATTGGCAACTGACAAGCTATTTATTTGAAACATCAGTCTAAATATTAATTGTGCCCTTGAAATATTGTTGCCGTTTTGACAAAACAAAACCTGAGTTGAAAAAGGAATGATTTGAAGAAGTGAAGTATTGTACAGATTTCAAAGACAGCTGTTGACACTATAATATAAGCAGGAATGTATACATGCAAGGAAAAAATTGAAATGCTTTATACGTTTAGTTAAAATAGCTTATTGTTAACTTTTTGCTTTATCAGAAAATTTAAAGAGCTAGGAAATTATTTCTTTTTTTTTTTCAATAATTTTTATTTTTGTTTTACATTTGCAAAACCCATAACCATTCCATATTTACAAAATGACCATATTTGCATGTTATATTGTGTATAAAGTAGAAACATGTAGGTCATACAACATACCTAATTACAATATATACAAAGATGCTTTCCCAATTAATGTCATTAGTCTAAAAACAGCACATACAAAAATAATACTTCATCCATAGTTAAACTGTGTACTCATGGGAATACTTCCAGTTCATAAGATATGGTGTACCTGGTACTTCATGCTAATAAGATACTATAGGACTGTTCTCAGATTGCTCGGGCTTTCATATTTTTGTTTCTTTTGTCCAATACTATTTTATGTGCTAGTAGATGTTTAATAGCAGATTTCTTGAATTACTCCCAAGAGATACTTACAGAATCTAACCATTTGCGAGCTATATATAGCTTCATTAATAAGAAAATTGTTATAAGTGGGTTAGCTTGTTTTCCCGAGATGTTGGCCGGGAGGATGTGTAAAAGAGTAAATTCCCATGTTAGTGTTGCTGCCTGGTACCCCAGTTTTTGCAGTTGTAACTTAAGGGAAAAGAGCTAGGAAATTATTTCTAATTTGCTTTTATAATGTTTACTAAAGTGATGTTAGTCACTGACTTGTTTAATGGATTGCGAGTCATGTACAAGGTGGACTACTGAATGTTATTTCTGTTTACCTATGTTTGCTGAATTTCTTTTATTAGTACTAATTTAAAACAAGGGAAAGAAAGGGAAGGCAAATCTCTGTTTTTGGTCAAGGGAGGAGAGGCTTAAGAGTATTCTAACTGTCCCGAGAACTCTCTAAGATCCTCTAAATACTATTTGAGTAATACTTAGCTAAGGTAAGTCTTGATTACCATATAGGTACCTTCACATTCATTCTAGACCTGATGTGATTACCCATTCTGGAAGCAGGAGATGCCCTATGCAGGATGGGAATTGTCAGGGTGATCATAGTTCATTCTTAGACTCTGCTTTGTAAATCTATAAATATGTAAAAGCACTGCACACTAGAATGTAGGGCGCCTCTACTCTGAGTCAGGATACCACTGATAAGCCATGTCTTTTCATAGTTGTAAGTTGAAGTTGGTGAGCTGAAGAGTGGGAAAGTAAAGAAAGACAGTACATCTGCAGTAAATTCATATTTCATTGGTAATCACTCATTGTCTCCTGTAGAGTCCTTTTAGTCAAATTATTTTAGTAATAATCTATTTGTTGTTGGCTTATTTAGTGTATGCTCCTCTGTTGCATTTAATTTATCCAAAATGACATATCTGACATGTTTGCAATCTCTTAAGGGTAACTAAATATTGGATATTTTCTAAGTCAATATAATAATTGTTTACACTACTAACTTTCCATCCTGATATATAAAATACTATAGAACAATAATAGGATAATATAGAATCTCATATCTCTTTTAAGAAAATTCTCCATATAATAATTTAACATATGGAGCTCAGTTGATATTGTTGGTTAAAGGTATGAGTGATAATCCAATAGAGCTATCTTTCTCTATTGGAGTAGGAATGACTTTCATTCCATGTTTAATGGAAAATTCATATTTACTTGTATTTGATACTTTAGAATTAATGTTTTGTAGAAGTACTTTTTTAAAGCCTGACCAGAATTTTACCCTACTTATATTTAAAGAAGAAAGAACATTAAATTACACTCCCAAGTTTACACACATAAAAATAACACCCAATGTTATCAGAGAATATGGTATAACTACTGTAATCAAAATAAAACAAAAAAGAAGCAAAAAGTTTCTTCCAACAATAACTTGAAATGGATTTAACATTCTTATCATTAAATACTAATGGCTTAAATAATGGAAGTAAAAGATTAAAACTTACTAAAATATTTACTTCTAAATAAGGCACAAGTAGTATTTCTCCAGGAAACGCATTTTAAGACTAATGATAGCTTTGTTTGGAACCCTAAGGACTATACAGTCTTAGCTCAATCCTCCTATAGAACAAAGACAAAAGGAGTATCAATTCTCTGGAAGAAAAACATAATCACTCCAAAAGTTATTTATAAATATGAAGACAAAGAAGTTCTACTAGCGTTTGTTATAATTAAATTTAATAACAGAATATGGACCTTAGCTAATCTATATTGGTTCTCAGTAATTGGAGCAGGAACGGTTAAAAAAATACCTAGATTTTATTTCCAACAATTATAAAGGAAATCTTATACTGGGAGGAGACTTTAATTGTACCTTAGAAGCTTCTGAAACCACCAAGAAGTCTTTTTGCATAGCAACTATTTCAAAATCCTTAAAAAGATGGATTGATTCATTTCATTTAATAGACACTTTTAAAGTAAAAGATGATAAATCCATATTATTTTCCCATAAAGACCATAGATTTGGAACACAAACCAGAACAGACAAATTATTTGTAGTTCAAGATGTACAAACAAAAATCCTCAACTTCTCAATAGTTCCATGCCCCTTCTCAGATCATGACTGTCTGATAATGAAGCTCCAAATAGAGTTTAAACCTTTAATCCTCTCAACTAGCATTCCATAATATATCATGAAAAGTAAAGAATTCAGACTCTGGATGTTGCAGAACTACAATTATTTCTTGAAATTAATAATACAACAGAAATCAGTAGATTCACAGTTTGGGACTCATTAAAAGCATATTTATTTGGTAAGACCCTTAGCTGGTACAAAAACAAATTTAGAGAGTAGGAATCTGAATCATTAGACTTGCAAACCAGACTCTTGACAGAAAAATCTAAAAAAAAAAACCAGAATTTTCCAGAAGTCAAAAAAGAAATAGAGGAATTAAATAAAAAATATAATGAAATTCTAACATACAAAACTTGTCCAGCCTTGGAAAAATTAAAAATAAACTCATTAGCTACCTCCCCCAGATATCTACATAACTTATCTACAAGAATTAAAATACAATCTAAAGCAAATAACATTAGCAGTACATATCATGAAAAGTATCAGATATACGAGACATCCTTGAAGCATTTCAGTTCCATTATATGGAACACTTGAAAAAAGAAGATTTAGATACCAACCAAATAAACTTAAATGCAGACCTTATCAATATAAAAAAAATTCCCGAAAACTTAAAACTAGACCTACAAAAACCTATATCCTACAAAGAAATTGTTGACAAGATAAAAGAAAGTAAATCTAACAAAGCTCCAGTGATGGATGGTATAATTATGGAAATTTACAAACTCTTCCCTTCAACATTAATCTCCTTTTTTCATAAAACTTTGCTAGAAGTCCAGTCAGAAGCAAAAATACCACCCTCATGAAAATATTCTCTCATAACACCAATTCTAAAAGATAATAAACCATCAAACCTTTGCACCTCATACAGCCTTATATCATTACTGAAAAATGATTACAAAATATTCATGTCAATACAAGCTAACATAATGAAAATCCCACTTTCAAAGACAATTAATAATGATCAAACTGGATTTTTACATAACAGGCACACACATGATAATATTAAAAGGATACTTACTCTTATAGATTATGTGAATAAAGAAGATAGAGAAACACTTGTAATCGGATTAGACATAGAAAAAGCCTTTGATTCCCTCAACTGGGAATATCTATTTAAAACTTTAGCATTATTTGAATTTCCTCTTCCCTTCATCTTATTACTAAAAAACATATATATTAATAACTTAGACTACATTAAATTAGGTCCTTTCACCTCAGAATCTATCCATATAACAAAAGGTATTAAACAATGATGCCCCCTTTCTCCTATTTTATTTGCTTTGGTTATAAAAATACTTGCAGAAATAATACGCAATAATCCAAGAATAAAAGGAATAGAAGTCTTTGACCAGTACATATCTAAAATAATGCTTTTTGCTGATATTTTATTAACCCTATCAAACTCCAGAGAGTCATTAGGAGAGCTAGAAAAAGTAATGGAGAAATTTTATAAGATTTCAGGTCTACACTTTAATAGATCAAAATCAAAATTTCTATTTTTAAATAAGAAAAAAGAACTACAAGTTACAGATAATTCCATCATAGGAAAACAAGAACTTATGCTAAATTATTTAAGAATAGTGTTATGCAAAAATATAAATAAACAATATTAATAAATTATAAAAACATTATTGAAACAATAAAAAATATATAGAAAAGTAGAATAAAATTATATTAACTTTTGAAGACAGATTGCAATTAATAAAAATGGGCTTATTGCCAAAAATACTATATGTAGCATTAGCAATATAGTTAATTCCTGAAAGATGCATTCTTAAAGAAATAAACTCATGTTTAATAACATTTTTATGGTATCCCAAAAAGAATAGAGTTGCTCTAACTCATCACATTAGACCCTGGAAACAAGGAGGATTGAACGTCACAGAAATAGAAACATATATAATAGCATCTGTGCTTAAAACTACAATAGACTGGATAAACCCAAATTATTTTGCCAACTGGAATGAATTAATGATGGCTATATTAACAAATGAATTTAATCTGTTAAAAAAATTTTATTAGTAGACAAATTAAACAAACCCTGATACATACTATGCATAAGTATACAATATAATATAACAAAACCTTCTAAAACAACACTGATTAATCATTACATTATTTCCTTTAGGAAAAGTTTCAATGCAAACATAGATGTAAAACTTTGGTTTGACCTTTTAACCCCATTTACCATCACTAAGAACTTTCCTCACAAAATATATAGGGAAACAATAACCTCCTGGGAACAAAATGGATTCTTGTGCTGGTTTCAATGTGTAAATAAATTAAATGTTTTAGATGTATATGTGATAAAACCTGCTTACAGTATTCCAACACAGGACTGGTTAACCTTACAAAGCATTCTAATGTACACTCAAGATTTATGCAGATCAATTAATAATTCCTCATTTAAAGATATTCCAAATCTAATAAGTTTTTTTTGTATGAATTTATATATAATAGTTGTGAAAAGAAAAACTCCATTTCAAATCTATATAAAGAGTTAATAACATATAAAACAAGTCCCAGACCATCATACTGGGAGTTCTTAACAAAAGGTCAGTCATTGCAGTTAACAGAAGAAATTAAAACTAACATCTTACTATCAGTTAATTACACCTCTAACACACAGTACTGGAAAATATTTAACTGGAAATACTTACATAGAGCATTTTTAACAGCAGATAGAATTAAAAAGATCAGTACTACTACAAATGTTTTTTTGCTGGAGGTGTGAAAAGTCAAATAAAGCAGACTGGATTCATATTTTTTATGAATGTAATAAAATTAAATCTTATTGGAATGGAATCAATCATTTTTTTACAAGCTTTATTTAATGAATCCTTTACCTTAACTAAAGTATTTATAATTCTAAATGTAAATGAAGGTCCCTACCTGAATAAGACAAATATGTATTTGTTATGGACAATACTTGCTATATCTAGGAAATGCGTAACCAGAAGGTGGAATTCAAATACACCCCTGACCTTGGAAGAATTCTACACTTTACTGAAGACAACTGCATTGATGGAAATAAAAACCAAAGAACTACGAACCCATCCCAAGCCATTGGTAAATAATCCTTGGAAGAAAGTTATATCTGTGTTGGACACTGCAATAATCAATATTGTATCTCTGATAACTGATCTGTTAATTCTATATTTAATAACGTACAGTGAATATAACTGAAAGTCAGGCTATTGTAAATATTGTATATAGTTGTTTAAAATGATATTTAAAAATATGTAAATGTTATTTTAATTGAAAATAAAAAAATATTTGAGGAAAAAAAAAGATTCTGATAATTGGTTAATTTTACAAATATTTAGAGACTTTGTAAACACAGAGATTAATATGATATTTAACCTGGAAAAGAAACTATTCCCCAAATTATTGGCATTCTTAATAAATATCATTAATAATACAATGAAAAATAAATTAGATTTTTCACAATTGAGTAAAATTCTTCAGTTAGATTTCACATTTAGAGAATTGCTATTGGAACTTCTCCTCAAAAATGAATAATGAAGACTTCTGTGAAGAATACTGGAAAATAATATTAAAATCTACAGATAAAACTACATCTTCATCATATTGGAAGATTTTCACTTGGAAATTCTTACCCAGAGCTTTTATCATTCCTAAAAAAATACATTTATGTATAAATCAAATAGAATTAAATGCTGGAGATGTGATTCTGAAATAATAGCTCATTGGATGCATATGGTATATGAATGTGAAGTCATCTCCTCTGCAGTCAGATAGATGTAATATTTGTAACTCTTTAGTTTTATTTAATGCTCTGATTCCTGAGATAATTCCAAAAACCCAAGTGCCTCTTCTTTGGTCTATTCTTGCTGTAGCCAGAGAAGTAATTAGTAAAAACTGGAAAAGAAAAGTTACTCTCTCTCTAGTGTTGCCTTTATTAGTATGGAAAAAAATTGTTTGCAGTAGTGAATAGCATACTATAAAGATAAGAGCTTCTAATATTACACATTTATATAAATTTTGGGCTAAACCAACAGCAAAAAGGTGCAATAGTGCTTGAAATAAACTGTTAAACCCAAATGAAAGCACTATTCATTATGAGTCCAATATCTTCTTTATTGAAAAAAACAGAATTAAGCGCTTTCATCAGTTAAAACTTGACTTCTTCTAAATTTTGGCTTAAACTTAAAGACTTGCTTGAAAAATAATAATTGTTGATATGTATAACTTTGATGTCTTGATCAGCTTTCAGCCTATGTAAATAGTTGTTTGTTTTGTAACTGATTTGTTTATTTATTCTTTTAAAACCAGATAAAAACATGAAGCTGAACCCAGCAGGGCTTTGTTGTTTAAGGACTTGTTACTAGCTGAACTTTCCCTGGTTTAGCACCCTTTCCTTTATGGATAGGGCTTGCATGTAAATATTCTACCAAGCTGTGGACTATTTGTACTTGAATTGCAAGTGCTAAAAACTTCATAGGACTGCAGGGCTAGGTTTCTTAAAATTTTCATGGCTCAATTGTTTAGTAATTACCTGTGACTCTACTAAACAATGAATTGGCCAAAAGCTTGACATTAGGGTATTGGGTAGCAATCTGTCATTTTAAAGATTTTTGCCTGATTTGGGGTAGTTAGAGTAAGGCACTACAGTGTATAGATGGGGAGAGTTGTTAACTGTAAAAAGAGAAGCAAAAACTGACGCCCGGTTTGTATTAGACAAGATACTGGAAGGACTTGATAATTCAAGCTTTAGTGGTAGAAGTGCTTGGGGCTTTGAGTACCACATGGTTCTTAATTTTTTTTTTTAAAGCCTACATTTAATTGCAACATTGAAGTATGGAAACAATGGTTGAGAAATAGGGAGATGTATGCTTTATTGCAGCACAATAAGATAAAACTCTGTGCCAGCATGTGTTTATAGATCACTACTTGTTTTTTCTTAAAGATATTACATTGGCACTCATCTAAATATGATTATTTTTGATTGCTGTCAAAGGAAAGATTACCTACATTCCAGACTGCCCACATAAATAATAAGTGGGCTGGGTGTGATGTATGATGAATCATTTGCATTCAGTGCATCTGATACAAAAATTTCTCTATAGTTGATGAACTATAGGCTTAGAACAGGAAACAGGAGAATCTTGAGACTTGATACCCAGTGTGATTTGTATAAAGAAGGAGCTGTAGTGGTGGAAGAACCAGTGACATCTTAACCTGGGTGTATTTTTGATTTTTTTTTTCAAATTAGCACAGTGAACTTAGACCCTTCACTCAGATTCCTTAGACTCTAAACAGGGAGTCCATGTGGAAGATATGAGGGTTTTCCAGTGCATGTGGGGCACAAACATAAAAAAACAAGCATATAAATTTAAAGGAAATGCTGGCCATTACTCTTTCTTTAAAAGAGTTCAAACAGATTAGGGTACATGGGATCTTGCACATCCTTGTGGACAACACTTTGTGATATGCTACATCAATTAAAAGGGATCCATTCTTACTCCTTATGCAAAGTGATAGTGTACCCCAGAATCAGGCTTGACCCTCACAACATCCTGCATTCCTTTTCAGACGAATGTCTTAGCAGATAGGTTGAGCAGGTCATAGTTAAAGCCTCACAACTGGATGCTGAACCTAGACGCGTTTCTGTATTTGACTTACAGGTTGAGTGTGCCAGAGGTAGACGTTTTTACTTCTCCAGAAAATAAGTAACGCATGGAGTCTTTCTGCATGGCTTCTCAATACCTTGGTTAGGTCTGTTTTCTATGCTGTCCCTTCTGTGCCAATGATCCTGAGGATATTGCAAAATCTCAGAATGCTAGTAATAGACCCATTTCCACACAAATAACACTGGTTCTGTCTCCTGCTGAGCCCACCAAGAACATAACACTTACTGTTGCTTCAACAAGTGGACCCCTGAACTCTGAAAAGAAGGCTCCTTACTTCTTCCCAACCCAAGCACTGTAAGGCTGACAATTTGATTTATCTAGTGCTCTTACCTTCCAGGTGCATATTTTCAGAGGATGTTCTAAATATCATGAGGGAGTCTACTGAAGAAATATAAGGAAACTATACCAAGCATAGTGGAAAAGATTGCTAAGACCCAACTTCAGCTCAAGTGTCTCTGGTTTTCAGCTCTCTGTCAGACCTTGACCAAAACAGGTCTGACAGATAGCTAAGATTGAGAGACACTTGTCTGTGTTCATTAGACTCCCTCATAATATTTAGAACAGGACTATCTTATGCCTCTTTGAAAATACATGTTTCAGCTATCTCATCTTACTTGTCTCTAGACCCTCCCTTATATTTTAAGTTGCCAGTTATGCAATTCGAAGGGGGTACTTCATCTTAGACCTCTCAAAAGAGACATTGCTCCACTATGGGACCTAGATTATGTATTGGCAGTACTCACTACTCACCCTGGCTCCCTTTGAACTAGGTGCTTCCACACTCCTTAAGTATCTTTCATGGAAGATGATGTATTTGGTAGATGTTAACATTTGCTAGAGGAATCTATGAGTTGCAAGCCTTAATGTGGATTGAAGGATTTTTGATTTTTCACAAAGACAGGATCACTTTCCATACTAATCCTACTTACTTGCCTAAAGTGGTGACTGAACTATCTTTGATTCAGGCTAGTCGCCTCCCTGTGTTCTTTCCCAACACCCCACAATAAAAGAGAAAAACATATTTCTTTAGATGTGCATAGACAACTTTTTTGACAGTACTAAAGATTTTAGAATGTTATGTTACTTGTTTGCTTGGAAGGGATAGGGAGGGAAAGCCTATAAGTAAACAGACTTTATCAAACTGTCTTCCTTACATTATTAGTTTTTGATACTGTTCCTATGGGTAACCTGTGCCTGCCAAGCCTTGTCAAGGCCCTTTCCACTAGAGTAATTTCAGCCAGCGCAACATTCCTTGGCAGGGTATATACTCAGTACATTATGTAAACACTGCCCTGGTGTTCTGTCCACACCTTCTGCAAACATTTCATTTTAGGCTTTGCGTCCACTACCAGGGCAGGTTTTGTCACGGCCATCTTCTGTTCTTCTAATAACTCAGTCAAGGCCAGCCACCTTGCAATCCACATGCCCTGGGAGTTTCCTTGCAGTGGTGATAACAAAAGTAAATATTACAATGAACACATCACAGTTGTGTTACGAGTGTAACAAAATTGTTAATGTTTTGAGTATATTCACTGCTACAATCTTGGTTCCTTCCCAGCATCTTCTCTGCTTTCCTCCTTGTCATCCTGTGGGTTGGAGGAGGCATTTTCTTCACCTTATCCTTCTATCTTCCCAGTCTTTCCCCCAACTAGCATATTCTTTCTCTTGACCCTGCTTAGAATCTGGACAGGCAAGTTTGTCCTCATGGGTGGGTTGTTGTCACCTGGAGGATGTAATTCCCATGTCCAGTAGTGCTCTAGTGCCGAGGAAACCTGCTTGTCTAGCCAATGACAAGAAAGATATGGAGCTGGTATTGGCTGAATCCCCTCTTACATCGCCAATGACCTGACATCTGAGTGAGCATATGTCAGCTGATGCAAGGAGGAGGAAGGTACAGCTCTGAAAGTTGAGCCAGAAGCTGGGTTCCTGGAGGTAGGAATTCCCAAAAGTGATGACTGCAGAAGTGAATATTCTCAGACATCTACAATTATAACACAACTGTATTTTTCTTTTCTTTTCTGAACACCTGAGTAGAAGTTTGAATTGCTACATGTTTGTTCATTTTTAAATACTGTGGGAAGAAATAGCCAGGGAATTGTTATGGCTAGGCTTGTATAGGCCATAGGGCCGATAGCCTACTACCATCCTATGAACCTATGAACCTATAGATCATAACTGTTGTGTTTTAATTTAATCCAGTTTGTTCCTTATGAGAGGTACTATAAGGTTATGATTGTAAAGAGGATCTTTACAGCTTGAGAAACACTAAAATCAAAAAATCAATTTGTTGGTCTGTCAAGGGCATTGACATTAGATGGTTTATAAGCATCTCTGTTGGCTCTGCAGAACATTTTATTGTATTATGGAATGTTGATTTTAAAATTGTTCATTAGAAAACATTGATTATACTCTCTTTTGACTGTATCATTTTCCTTCTTATAAACTCTACTGTCTGTAGTCAGAGCAGTACATGGATTGTGCAGCAGCTTTTTCAAGTGCCAGTGTGTAGAGTGTAACCTTCAAGAAGCAGAAATGCAAGAAAAATATGTTCATTTCCAAAAAAAAAACATCTACAGTTTTCCTTTTTCTTTTCTTTTTTGCCATCTTTTGTTGTAGTTTTGTAGCCTTTAGTAGTACAGCACACTATAAAAAAATCACTGGTGAAACACTAGCAAAGCTAACTTTCTCTAGGGTTCATAAGTTACTCCTGTGAGCACATCAGCCTTACTTTGAAGGTCGGCTGGTGACCTGCTTCTTAAAGAGTCTGTGCATTACACTTGTTATGCTAGCTAGTCTATAGGTAGAAAATCATGTGCACTACTCAGCATTCTTTTAAGTTTGTATCAATCCAGCTGAAATGCTACCATATATCTTTGGATTTGTGATGCCTTCGCTAGTAAGCCATCTTTGTTTTAATATGAATCCAGCTTCTGTGTTATCTGATTTTTCTTGAAACACAGTTGGTAATGTGTTAGTTAGTAAGTTAGGTAGCTTCTTGACCAGATTGCCTAAGCCAACTTACAGCGGAGACCCAAGGTGATATTTATAAAAGCAGCCAGGATATGCGGGAGGAAGGATTTCCTTATTCCGTTTCATGAGTCCTGTTGGGGTTGATAATATCCACCAGAGCTAACACCAACTCAGGCAGAATAGGATCTCAGTTTATTGGTTTATCCGAAGACAAACACCTCCAGAGTGCAACACTCTCAAAAATGAATCCAAATACCTGGTATGGGAATAGAACCCATGCGCTCTTGAGCTTCTCATCATAAGGGCTGAGTGTGCTACCTGCTGAGCTTCTGACACTGCAAACATGAACAAATGTAATGCAGCCCCTTATAAAAAAAGTAACTGCTTTGTTATACTAAAAAGATAAACTGGCAATGTTGTAGAAGAAAAGAGACTGCTGCTTAATGTTTATTGGAGAAAACTGTAATGTGAGTACCTTTCAGTGACCTAATGCATTAAGTTGGAATGCAGGAAAGAGGCACATTTAGATATCTGTAATATATATTACTAAACGCTGAGATTATAGTTTATTTTCATGTGTAGCTCTTGACTTCTTACTCTTCCTTTTCTGTGTAATCTTCTACAGTACGATATTGATTCCTTACTTGAAATTAAAGGAGAGATTTAGACAGATTACCTTGTAAAGCCACAACCTAATCAGTGAAAACATTTATTAGTGTTTTGTATGTTCAGTGCTGCTTAAGAGCAGGTAAAGGTATGTGAACTGAAAAAGACCTGCCGGTTTGGAGATTAACAGATGACCCTGAAGAAAAGGCAATTAAGTAGCGAGAGATGCACTTATATAGCCAAACTGGAAGCCAGGCTCTCTCCAGCCAAGACTGGACTAGACAGTCAAGAGAAGAAGGTTAACGCCTGCACCACACCACACTCAACACATAGTCCTTGAAATCCCACACTACCAAAACCCACACATAGAAACACAAAGCACACGCCCACATTCACAGAGGCTCTCAATAAAAATCTTCCCGAGAAACAGAGACCTCCCAAGCTGAAACACAGACAACCACCACCCCCAAACACTGCCCAAATGACACATAGGCCACAAAATCAGTGTGCCACTCAACCTCATCTCATAAGGCAAAACAACGTACCCAACACACTAGTCATAGGTGACTATATAGTCAGGCGCACTAATGTCCCTCTCACCAGGCTAAACAAATAGAAAGTTACTGTCAGCTCCCAGTCGGGTGCCAGGATCTGCCACATAATGCACACACTCAGGTCACTGCACAACAAGTACAGATATGACTCTGTCATTGTCCATGTTGGTGTGAATGACCTGAGATGTACCTCCATGGACCACATGAAAAGAGACATGGAGGAGCTCTCAGATCATGTAGCCCAGGCAGGTATGACCCTATCCCTGAGTAGCATCCTGCCATCACCCAGAATGATACCACAGTACAAGGACAAAATGATCGGCTTCAACAATTGGCTAAGTTTCTGGTGTCATTCTAAGGGGGTCCAATATCTGTCTGCCTGGGACAGCATGGTCGACAGACCATGATGCTTTGCCAGAGACGGCCTGCACCTGTTGCCCCTGGGATTCTGGATACTGGCTAAGGCTCTTGCCATCCCTATAGTGCCTTTTTTAGGCAAGGTTCAAATGCTAAATTCACCACCGTAACAGGTACAAGCAAGCAAACTCTGAGGGTAATGATACTCAATGCTAGAAGTCTAAACTTCAAAATTTACTCACTCGAGGCACTCCTTAAAATGGAGAATATCGACATCTATGCAGTGACAGAGAACTGGTTCAAGGCTTCAGAGAGCACCCCTGCATTAGCAGGCTATAAATCATACCACACCTGGTGTCAAAGCCATGGCCTCAAGCTCAATGCCAAAATGTGCATTGTCATCCCCTTTGGTAAAAACTCTGTACCCATGAACTACAACATAGGCGGTAGTATACGTAGCCTCAAAAGTGTGATAAGAGACCTTGGGACACAGGTGGACAGTAGTCCTTTGATAATCACATTGCCACAGTAGTCAGGAAATCCTTCTACATGGCACACCTCATCACAAAAGGTTTTTCATCCAGAAAAAAATAGGTCATTGTTCCCCTCTACTCATCACTCATTAGACCCATTATAGAGTACAACACCCCTTTTGGTATGTACCTCACAAGACATCTACAACAACTGGAAAGGCCACAGAAATACCTCACAAAGAGGATTACCAGCCTCAAACAGATGCCCTACGCAGACCTTCTCAAAAAATTCCAGCTTTACTCAGTCGCATATCACCTACTCGGAGGTGATCTCTGCCTAACATACAAAGCTATGTCAAACCCAGAGCTGTTGGACATGCTCCACTTAAAGAAATCCCAATCCCTCTGAGCTACACGCTCTAGGGACCTAAACCTTGTCACCATAATAAACAGAACATGCCGGAGGGATAGATTCCTGTCTCAGAGACTTCCTATACTCTGGAATAAACTACCTATCTATATCAAACAAAGCTCCTCATTAGCACTCTTCAAGAAAAATCTTGATGATTGGATGGGAAATAGGAAATTCACCTGGGGATCACCTCTGTGGCTCTGCCCGACAGTGGCACAGGAAAATAATTTTCTTGGGTGGCAAAAGCCAGGGTACCTTTTTGGCTGGGCTTGTATAGGCCCCAGGGCCAGTAGCCTAGTACCTACCTATGAGCCTATGAACCTTTTGGCCACCTAACTTGGACTGAAACACTAAAGGCAGAGGCATGTCCATATTCATTAAGGATATCCACATCTCCAGGCTAGTTGCTCAACATAATGCATCCAAAATTATCCAAGTGCAAATAACAGTGGGCAATACTGTAATCAAGGTTGTTGCTTGTTACAGATCTCCTACCATGCCCCAGGATTCCCACTCTTCATTTCATAAGATACTGGAAGATATTAAGGTGCAACCCAATATCTTAATTATGGGCGATTTCAACTACCCCACCATCAACTGGGAAAACTACTCATGTACCAACTCATTCACTCAACGTTTTCTGGAATTCATAAATTCCAATGCCTTGGATCAGCCTGTCCATACCCCCACCAGGGACAGCAATATATTGGACCTGGTCATTACCAATATGGGTAACCAGTGTTCCCATGCCAGAGGTCAACTCCTCACTGGTCAGATCCAACCACAAGCTAATCACCCTAGACATCCATATCCCACCCCCACCCCCTATTAAGGAAACCACCATTAAAAACTACTCCAAAGCCAGCTTCATGCTTCTTAAGACAGAAGTGGTAAACTTTGTGACACCCATGCAGATGGAAAATAGAGGTACAGCTACTGAATCTTACACAAATGCGCTGTATAAGCACATACATGAGTGCATGGATCATGCCATCCCCAACAGAACCAAGACGCTATCCTCCAAAAAAAAAAGGAAGCCAATCTGGTGGTCCCCTGCCATAAACAAACTCTACAACAGAAGGAAGAAGCTGTTTCAAAAAAGAGTAAATCTCAAGATTGGAGGAACTCCCTGGTCAGCCTTAGCAAGAAGCTGAGATCCCTCATAAAATCCTGCAAAACCAGTTATGAAAATGAAATTGCCACTGATTCCAAAGACAACCACAAAGCATTCTACAGCTATGTCAAGAATCTCAATAGCAACACTCAGATCTGCTCTGTGTTACAGCACAATGGCACTAAATATACAGAACCAACCGATATTGCCAACATCCTGGCAGATAGGTTCAGTGTTAATTTTACCCCCCCCCTCACCCTCCAAAGGGTCCATCCATCCAAGAAAGCAAAGCCCCTGTAATCACGGATGAACAAGTAAAGATCGCACTCTTCAAAGCCAAGAACACAGCATCTGTGGGACCAGACAACATCCCAGGCTGCGTACTGCATGAACTACAGAATGAACTGGCACCCCACCTAAGTACCATGTTCAGTCATAGCCTCACCTCAGGCTATGTCCCTACTGAGTGGCACACAGTGGCGGTTATCCCACTCCACAAAGGGGGTGCCACCATGGACCCCTGAAACTACTGCCCCATTAGCCTGACGAGCCTGGTCTGCAGGGCCATGGAACGTATCATCTTGGAGCTTATAAACAAAGACATACGTAACCTCCAAACCCTGGACCCCACTCAGTTTGGGTTTGTAAAAAGTAGATCAAGTCTACTAAACCTGATTGATTTCTTTGAAGCAGTCACTAGAGCTGTAGACAAGGGCAAGGTAGTGCACACAGCCTATCTTGACCTCGCCAAGGCTTTCGATACCATCCCCCAGTCTAATATTATAGATAAACTCACTAAACTAGGCATAAATCCCTATGTCACAAGATGAGTGGCCAACTGTCTCACTGACAGAACCCACACAGTAAAAGTAGCTGACTCCAAGTCCGACATCAGACCAGTGATGAATGGAGTACCACAGGGTTCGGTCCTGGGTCCTCTCCTGTTCGGCATCTACTTCTCTGAAGTGCAGACCAACACAGAAGGTTTTTGGCTAACAAAGTTCACAGATGACTGCAAACTGGGAGCCATAATAGAATCACTTAATGATGTAGACATTCTACAAAAGGGCCTCACAGAGACAGATGCTTGGTGTCAAAGTCATGGTCTCAAGCTCAATGCCAAGAAGTGCATTGTCATCCCCTTTGGGAAAAACTCGATACCCATGAACTACCACATAGGCACTAAACACTGAAAGTGTGATAAGAGACCTCGAGACACAGGTGGACAGTAGGCTCTCCTTTGGTAACCACATCACCCCAGTAGTCAGGAAATCCTTCTACGTGGCACACTTCATCACAAAAGGGTTCTCCTCTAGAAAAAAGGAGGTCATTGTTTCTCTGGCCCTCTTTAAGAAAAATATTGATGACTGGATGGGAAATAGAAACTTCACCTTGGGGATCACTTCTGTGGCAGTGCTTGACAGGGGCACAGGAAAATAATTTTCTTGGGTGGCAAAAGCCAGGGAACCTTTTTGGCTAGGCTTATATAGGCCCCAGGGCTGATAGCCTAGTACCTACCTTAGAACCTATGAACCTAAGTATAATATATTTTATAAACAATAATTTTGTTTTTAGTTAATGCAGAACTCCAGCAATTTTGCTGATATTTTGTTTAATAAGATGCTTTTGTATTACAGTGTGGTGCTTTTATTGTTGTCTGAAAAAAAAAAATAATAGAGTAAATGAAAGGATAGCTTTCAATTGAGTAAGGAGGACAAAACTGAATGCAGTGAAATGTTGAAAGAATGGTGATTATATAGACTGCATATATTGTTTTTGTTGTAAAAGCTTTCAAACCTTCCAGATGAGTTGCAAAGCTTTCCAGTGCAGTTACCCTCTCACACGTGTAAATAAATTGTATGGGCTTAAACTCTTGTCAAAAGTGTTCTGTGATCTGAAATAAATATCACTGTACTTTGTTTACAATTACTGTCTTCACGAGTAGTTTATAGGAGCAAAGCTTTGTCATGCATGTTTTATTTTTCCTACTGCATGAGTTAAGTTGGCTAATATTAAATATAAAAAAGTAAAACATTTCTTTAGTTACAAAACATTTTATCAGCCATAATTGAATCAGGACTTAAGTAGTCCTTTCTTTTCTTCCACCTTGGTATGTTTCTTCCAACAGATAGCAAACTGTATTAAAAATACACTTAGATATAATATTTTATATGCTTACACAAGATGTCTGCTTCTTTTGTTCTTCCTTAAGAGGTAATATTTCTCTAGCTTTGTCTCTGAGGACTCACATCTTCTTTTATGCTGTCTTATTACTCTTGCAGTATTATACATATTTTCAGTCTCTGTGCTGAGGACAGAATGGAGGCACATAACCCTGATCCACTGACCTGTACTAGAACAGTGCTCTGGAAGAAAGGCTGAGCACACAGTATGTGAAGGTATCCTGCTCATTTTACTTGCCACATAGTAGTCATTAACCTGTCAAAGTTAATACCGCCAAGGTATTAACTAGGTACTGCCAACCCCAACAGTATCACTTATAAGCCCTGTAAAATGATAGTCATTGAAATACTGTAAATAATTTGTGAAGGTGTCGATTTGGTTGTAAAAGTACAGGCAGATTTGCCCTACTTTCAGGAAGGACATTTGGACCTAGCGTACATTTGGACTAAACTGGCTTTAGTAGCAGTCCATGAATCTACCAAAGCATCTGAGCTGCAAATGGAGATATTCATCGAAGAACTTACGCCTAATAAGCATCGTCAGCCCGATTCTAATGAGGAATCTAAATGCGCCTTACAGGGAGCGGGAAAGAAGCTGTTTAATAAAAAATAACAGTTATGACGCTGTGAATTGAGTTTGTGAAGATACATGCCTTAAACCAAACTTTTAAAGAACCTACTTGGAGAAGGACTGTGCTGGATGTAATATTAGTGGGAATTAACAATTGTAGCTGTCTTATTGAAGCTCTGTTGGTTTTACGACACAGACCCATAGGTAATGTTGGTGAGGTGAGATATTAGCTAATATGGTACCTCCAAAACAAGTCAGGGTTTTAAAAGTATATATGGAAACAATTTCATAAAGACTTAAGGAGGGAGAATTATAAAGAACTGTAAGCCTCTGGTATGGTTACAGTCTGTATTGCTACAATTAATAAGCAGAAGGATCCAACTGACCTATATGTGCCATAAAGACACAGTAAGGGAATATTAACTGAAAGACTGAAAATAGGAGCTACCTACTGGAAGTATGTGAAACAAAATTACAAGACTCACAACCACAGAAACAAGTAGAATAAACAGAGAAACACAGCAGCTCTGAACGCTCACTGTAACACCATTTTAAAAGGCAATGCACCTCCCCAGTCCAGTATCACTACCAGTTGCTTGTACAAACAGCAAGATCACTGTAACTCAGAGTAAGGGTGAAATTAATGTATCACAAACCCAGATTAGGTATATGGTTTCTTTTTTTTTGCAATTAGGATCAACGTTCCAAGGATCACGGTTGTGGTCCCCAGAATTTCAACAGAAACGTCAAATTAGGTATGAGTATAGAAACTAAAGGTTGCAGTAAATAAAATGGTACAATCTGATCAAAAAGTTTTATTTTATTTATTTATATTTTATTTTATTTTATTTTATTTATTTTATTTTACATTTGTTGACCGGGTTATTCTGTCTGAGCAGAAAGCCCTTTTTCAGCAGAGACCTGGGGAGAAAAGCTCCATAATGTTGCACGAAACAATTACAAACAGATTATTAAGCAGTTATAATTTACAAGGCATGATGTAGTAAGTACAATATATGCAGTACCCATGATTTGGCATGTATCAGAAGCTAAAGAAAGTAAGAAGCAGTAAATAGATGGGAAGAGAAGGGAAAGAGGTTACAAAAGCAAGCACGGAAGGTTTGAGGGCAAGTTGAATCAGGTCAGTAAAGGTACTTGTTAATAGTTGTAAGGGGAATACCTTAGCTTTTGTTAGGTAGTTAAATGAAAGGAGAAGTTAAGGAAGGTTCAGGAGAGATAGGAAGAGAGAGTGAGAATTGTTAAGAAGATAGGTTGGATGGAGGGCTGAGAGGGAAAGAAAGTTAAAGCGACTGTGTACAGTGGCATGATGATGAAGGCATTTAGAAGTGCAGTGCTATAGATATTATGAAATTTAACATCATAATAAGAAATATAAAGAAAATTTTGAGAAGTACTAGACAAAAGAGAGATTGTGTTGGTAGCAGCATCAGGGACAATAAAACATTATGTTCATTTATATGTTAAGGTTACATTGTATGTAATGGCCTGGCTCTATGGTGTACAGAGAGACAAAGCCCTGATGTTGGACAAGATGACTTGCTTCAGCTAGTGGCTTGTGTGCTGAGAGAGCTGAGCAGGGGAGGACAGTAGTAAGCAACAAGTACGCTCTTGCCCATTGTGGCATGGAAAAGGTGGTCCCATTTGCCAGATTACCACAGTGCAAGTACTGGCTTGTACATTATAAAAACAGTAAAGACTGTGGATGTAGGCTGGGCGGTCCTAAACCAGTGATAGTAGCCCTCATAGCATGTGAGAGAAAACATCCACATACAAGTGGAGGGTGTAATACGTCTCATGTTGATATGGATTGTCATGTCAGCTGCCAAACGTGGATTCAAGGCCTTAATTACCTCATTGCCAGGATGCCAAAGAAGGTAAAAAATATTTTGATAATGGCTCCTCTGGTTGGCTGTCACACCTGCACTGAGTATCCTCAGTACAGTTGAGCAAATAGGCTCATAGTAATTAGGGAAGCTTGACAATTGGTAGCCACAGTGGCAAAAATGCATACAAAATAAGCAACGGAATAGAAAGTAAATACGAGGTCATAGAGGTATCAGTTCAACAATTTATTGAATATTGATCAGGTGTATATCATGGTGGATGTGAAGCAGGCAGTGATAGTGTACATACAGCAGGGGTTGGGGTTGGTGTAATGGTTAACGTGCCTACCTCATAGACTCGAGGTACAGGGTTTGATTCTCACCTCTGAAAGGAAATCTGGGGACCCAAGTAGATCGTAATCTCACCTTTGATAATAACATTGCCAAAGTGGTTAGAAAATCCTTTTACGTGGCCCACCTAATCACAAAAGGGTTTGCATCCAGATCAAAAGAGGTCATTGTGCCCCTCTACTCATCACTCATCAGACCCATCTTAGAGTACAATGCCCCATTTTGGATGTACCTTACAAGACACCTGCAACAGCTGGAAAGAGCACAGAAGTACCTCACCAAGAGGATCAATGGCCTCAAACAGATGCCCTATGCAGCTTGACTGAAGAAACTCCAGTTGTACTCAGTTGCATACTGCCTACTCAGAGGTGATCTCTGACTGACATACCCAGATTTGATGGACATGCTCCACCTAAAGAAAACCTTATCCCCTCGAGATACATGCTCTAGGGATCTAAACCTTACCACAACAATAAATAGGACGTGCTGGAGGGATAGATTCCTGTCCCAGAGACTTCCCATGCTTTGGAACAAGATCCCAATCTGTATTAGGCAGAGCTCCTCTCTAACACTCTTCAAAATAAACCTTGACAAGTGGATGGGAAACAGAAAGTTTGCCTCGGGGATCACTTCAGTGGCTCTGCTGGACAGAGGCACAGGGAACTAATCTAAGGGGACGGTGAAAGCCAACACATTCTGGCTAGGCTTATAAATGCCTTTGGGCAGATAGCCTAGTACCCACCTATGAACCTATGAACCTATGAAATTGACTAGATTTAAAATGACCTTCATGGGCAGATAGGCTCATATTTGTGTATGAACCTATTAACAGTGGAAGGCTGAACTAATAATATGAAATGGACCTTCGGTGATGTTGAGAAATGCTGGGAAGCCTCAATATATCAAAGGCTCCTCCAAAAATGCAAAACTAAGGGTGGTAAAAGCTGAGCTAGCCCCTGGTCTGTACTTTCTTTTAAAAAAAAAAAGTATATAGATGTGTGTAATTCTAACTGTATGGAAAAGAGCAAACGTTATATTGATGTATAATGGTATGGGCAATAAAAGTAATCGTAAAAGTTATTGACTTGCACGTCTGTTGAGCAGCATATGTAAAGTTCCTTAAAAGTTAGTATTATAACTGATAAAAGAATTAGAGAACCCAGAAAAACTGAACGGAGGGTGAGCCTGTTCAGACAAGCTATATTTTTGAGACACCGAACCAATCACCATGGATAACGACATTCAGGTGCATGTTCTTTTCCTAGATTTTATCCAGATGTTTAACACAACAGATAATGTTGTGCTTGTAGACATTTAATAGTGTTTGACATTAAGAAAAAAAGAATCTTGTATCCTCTAAATCTTGGTGTCTAGTAAACAGTCTAGAGTTATGTTTAATGTTGAGGTTAGTAAACAGTCTAGAGTTATGTTTAATGTTGAGGTTAGTAAACAGTCTAGAGTTATGTTTACTGTTGAGGTTAGTAAACAGTCTAGAGTTATGTTTAATGTTGAGGTTAGTAAACAGTCTAGAGTTATGTTTAATGTTGAGGTTAGTAAACAGTCTAGAGTTATGTTTACTGTTGAGGTTAGTAAACAGTCTAGAGTTATGTTTAATGTTGAGGTTAGTAAACAGTCTAGAGTTATGTTTAATGTTGAGGTTAGTAAACAGTCTAGAGTTATGTTTACTGTTGAGGTTAGTAAACAGTCTAGAGTTATGTTTACTGTTGAGGTTAGTAAACAGTCTAGAGTTATGTTTACTGTTGAGGTTAGTAAACAGTCTAGAGTTATGTTTACTGTTGAGGTAGAGGACTGGTTTGCTTTTACGTAGGTCACCTCATCGTTGCTACTACTTGTATCATTTAATGCACTGAAAACTGAACAAAATAGTAAATAGAAGGATTTGGGTATTGTACTGGCCCGTGGCATTTCCTTTCCTTTCAATAAAGTATGAAAAACATGCTCTGCAATAAGCCTTGAATAAAATTGAACAGGTATTACAATTTGTAGTATGCAGAAGTCCTCATTTTGCTCAGTGTTTGCTAGTGTGATTCATCTAGTTTTAAAATGTCATAGTAGTACATGGTAGCCCTACCACAAAAAAAGAGTGCAATTCAGAGAATATAGTGATATCGCAAATGGAAATGACAATTCCTGTGCAGAGAAAGGATGTTAAAAAGGGCCTGCAGTCCCTATAGTACAGGAGGAAGAGAGAAGTCTTGGTATTTATATACACAGTAGCTAGGGACAGGCTTTTAAATGAATTTATTGGACTATATATTGTGGAACATTTCCTAACCCTAAGGGGATACAAAGCAATGTCAGAGAAGGGAGAAACATTAATTAAAATGAAAAAGTAAAAGGCTACTAGTATTGTAAAATAGTCTGTCCATTGGCACTAAGGATGCAAATCCTGTTGCTGAGTTTAAGAGACAGCTAAGAAAACAGATGAAGGACAGGGCATGCATATCGAGATAACGGCAAGGCATGTAGAGTCCAAATTTGGAACTTGAAATCCTGGATTAATGTTTGTCCTCTTTTTCTTTGTTATTGATGTGATAGGATATGGTATTCAGCACTTTAAGATTTAGTACCAGTAGGCCAAGTATTCATTTTTTTTCATGTCAGCATGGACAAAAACAATATAATATTTTAGTATTAAGAGCTCTTTTTACTGGAATGTGATGTGCCACTAAACTGCAGACATTCTGTTTCATATAGCACATCATCGGTCTGTACAGACAGGTTGCATTTTTTCAGTGAAAAGGAATGGACTGTGTGCATATGCAACTAATAATAGCTGACAAGGTGTGTGTTATTGTGTAAATTATGCCTGCCCAGGGGTGTTCTAAGGCCTGATGCCATAGACGGAGCTGAAGGTTGTACATTGAATTTAAACCAGTACGAGTGTAAGTTTTAAAGATACTAGCATCTTTTAGTTGACGCCATGGCAGAAGCTATAGGTTCCCTACATCTTATCAGTTTTTTTCTGTCTGCATTTTGCCTTTGCCACATGATCATCAGCCCCTCCCCCATCATACTTGAGCCTGTTTTTTAGGGCCATCCAAGGGACCACCATGTAGGCAACCAAGAGGGGTGCTTGGATTACCCCAGCATGCTGGCAATAAGGGCATTATTGTTATTTGCCTAACCACACCCCTGGGCCAGCAGAAGTGCAACCTGCAGACATTACTGTGGCTTCCCCTAGACAAGTATATGATCTCATACACTTCTTTGATTAAGACTACTGCCAACGAGTAGATTGGTGTGTTGCATGCATGCCCCAAGGCACAAGCCCACCTCCTTCCTCTAAAGAACTGCTACAGGCTACAACAAGCTCCACCCCTTCACCCATGGATGGACAAACCCATCCTCCCTACCTGCACAACCAAGCATGCAAGCTGCTAAAACCATTTCCTAATGGGGGCAAGCCTCTCTGCATCACCATGTGGTTGGCAAGACCCCCCCCCCATAATCTTTAACATATATATCAACTCCACGGCCACAAATTCACAGGGGAAAGGGAAAGACCAGGCACAGCACCATCAATCCTGGTCCACAAACAGAAATTCCATTTGTAGGAAGTACAAAATCACTAAGTTTAAACTAGTAGATTAAAGGCTCATCCAGTCCATACTTGTTGGCTAGAATGCTGACAGAACTTATAGCAGTGTCTTATCTGTGGTGAAAAAAATACTCTGAATTTCTGCATTTTAAAATGATTGAGAGTTACACCAAGAAGCTATTAAATAAATCAGAAATTCATTTATAAATTCTGAGCAGAATGATGTGTGGATTTACATGCTCTGAGCAATCAGAGTTTGCTAAGTAAGTATTTATTTATTTTATTTTATTTATTTACATTTGCTTTCTGGGATAGTCTGCCCGAGTATATATATATATATATATTTTTTTTTTACGATTTACAAATGCACAACAAATAATCATGTGTTACAGAGCAATTAGCACAAACAAAAAGTAATACTGGTGGATTACAATGATAATATTTATAACAAGTATAGAGTATGAAGCGAGATATATCATGACAGGTGAGCAATGATATAAAGTGGGAGTGGGAAATGAAGTAAAAGTGAGAATTACACAGTGATAAGTTATATAAGAACAGAGTGAGTAGTAGGTGTAAATGAATAAAGGTGATTCTGAAACACAGTATCTATTAGATGTGAGCTTGGGAGTAATAGTTTTGAGAGGAATTAGTGTGGGTGCAATGTGTGTCAGGTAGAGGTGTGGTCTTGTTGCAGGAACAGAGCCACTTTGTAGATTTTTAGTTTGTATTGGAATTTTTGAATGATTCGTTTCATTTTTGAGGCCTGGAGATATATTTTGGAAACACAGAGTATTATCCCCTGGTGGTTATAGGATTTGGAAATTCTAGGAGAGTGTGTGTTTGGGATCTTAGCTTTGTGGCTGGTACATATTTCTGGATTATGTTTGATGTTGTAGGACAGATGTTTGGCTTAAGCAGTGTGTTAAGGGTAGTCTTTAGCTAGGTACAATTTAGAAAGTTATTTAATTCCAGTCATTACATTTTTTTGTAAGGTGAGTTTTTGTTGTGATTTACTGCTATTTTATTATAGGCTTGCTCTAGTTCAGAACACTTGGGGATATTAATTAGGGTTAATGATGAATATAATAAGGCCAGTTGAAGCAATGTTTGAGCTGCATTTAGCCTATCTACTTCTTTATGATAATTTCTGCATTTGTATAGTGTACCTAGATTGTTTGTGTGTTTTTCAGGTGACCTAATACGTTTATCAAATTTTAGTTTGTGGTTAGTGATCTCAGCAATTAATTTAGCATAAATGGCTTATTCAATTTCTGTGTCACCTTTGGACCGGATGAAGATAATGCCTGGCATGAATAGAATTCTGTTTGTTTTGTAAAACATTTAGTTACGAATCCCTTAGCCCTTGCTCTGAAAGTGCTCCTGAAGGCTGAGTTGAAGTTGACGTAGGGAGGTGGCAAAGCAAATGAGTGTAGAATAATCAGCATATCTTAATGGTGTGTGTGTATATAACTGATGATGATATTAAAACAGATAGTTCTGAGTACAGATCCCTCTGGAACACTGGTATTTGTTGATTCAGTGCTGGAATGTGTTTGAAACCATTTTACTACTTGAGAACAAATTTCAACATAGTTTTGTAACCATTTTAAGGTAGTGGATCTCAGGTCCATTTTGTATAAAGTGATTCAATATCTCTTTAGCCTATAGTAAATATAGTAAGTAATGTTGCCATAATATATCTTCTAGCTTTCTCAAAACTAGGTGAAATGTATATTGAGGGCTGCAAACATGATTAAGAATATAAACTAGTGCTTAGAAAAGGAGTCCTTTGAAGGATGAAAATACTTTTTATGTGTTTTATGTAATATGTAAAAACAGCATAAAACGGGAATAAGGTAAGAAACAAGTAAATATGAAATTAGTTTTTTAACAAATGTTCATATTTTTCGCAGATTAATAAATGCACAGCGTATTTTCTTATTTGAAAGTCACAGAGGGGCTGGAAGGAACTAATTAGTAGGTTTCGATGTTATCACAGCACATTTGTGACTGCGTATTTATTTTTATCTGTTGCTGCATCCATGCTCTGTATATCAGCTCTTTTAATTGCTAAGAGTCGTCATGCATGAGAATTTACAGTGCTTGTCTTTCTGTCTGGAAATTGGTTGAATTAATCACTTATTTATTGTTGGTTAAAATTGTATTGCTTTGTATCATTACCTGCCTCTCAAAACTTTTTAGCTAAATTTTGAATTAGATGTGCAAATACCAGTTCTTAAAAAAAATCTTAGCTTTCTGAATTTTTAGCTTCATTGACTAGTATACCCAAGTGATCAGAAGCATGTAAACTCACTTCATCTTCTTAAGTGTCTGTTTTCCAAAATGTACTTGCAATTCTGTTTTGTAGATCAGTTTCTTGACATCATGGTACAGGGCATATTCATTAACTTGAGCTCAGATTGAAGACTGAAGCCATCACATATTTTTCCAAGTCACAGCATGTTGCGCTTGCGTTGCAGAATCACCCTTCATACCACTGTGAATATTTTTTGCTCTGTATATTAATAAGGCAGTCTTCTGAGTGCCTGCCATGCATTAATCTGCATTTAATTTAGTGATTGCAGTCTTGTAACTTTTCTTCTTTTATTGCCTTCTAAAAGTGCAACACAGATTCTCATGGATTGTTGTAATCAATCATAATTTTTCAAATTCAGGCCAAGATACTTGCCCAAAAGAATATGCCTGTTTTCTTTTGTGAATAGGTTCATAGGTTCATAGGATGACACTAGACTATTGGCCCAGAGGCCCTTATAAGCCTGGTCAAGAATTTCATCCATGTTCCCTCAAAGTCAGCACGTATTTCCCCTGTGCAGTAAGGACACAGGTGGGATCCCAGGGGTGTAATTTCTGTTTCCCATCCAGTCATCCAGGTTCCTCTTAAAGAGGGCTAGAGAGGTACTCTGCTGCACACAAATCTATTAATGTCCCAGACCAGGTTAAGGCCTTGCATGTGGGTTGCTCTACTGGAGTTTGTATTATGTATATGTAACAACTCCATCAAGGCTGGGTCTGAGATGGCCTTGTATGCCAGACACAGGCCATCACTGAGCAGTCTGTATGAGATTGAGTAGAGTGACAGGGCTTTTATCCTATCTGTATAGGATAGGTGTTTGAGACCCTGATTTTCCTAGTCAGGAACCTCTGTGGTCTCTCTAGCTGCTGCATGTGCTTGGCAAGGTACATGCCGAAGGGGGCATTGCACTCAATAATGGGTCTGCTAAGGGAGGAGTACAGGGATGTTATGACCTCCTTGCTCCTGGATGAAATACCCTTATTTATGGGGTGGGCCATGTAGAAAGCCTTCTGTATAATGGAGGCAACGTGGTGGTCAAAAGTGAGGTTGCTATCAACCTGGGTTACCAAGTCCCTCACAACTGATTGTACGCTTAGTATGTTGTTATTAATGTGATAATTACTGGGGATGCCATTTTCCCCAAAGGGGAATTAATGACAGCATCTGCAAACTTGGTCAGCCACAGACCACTTGTTTTGGCTTGCACATCAAAAAAGTGTATCCCAGAGGCCCCAAGACTGATCCTTGGGGTACACCGCTCATTATGGCTCTACTACTAGAGACGGCTTCCCCTACTTTGACTGAATGGGTTCTATCAATGAGCCAGTTAGCTACCCATCTGGTAACATATGGGTTGATGCCTAGCTGAGAGAGTTTATATATTATGTCCAAGTGTGGAATAGTGTCAAAGACTTTGGCTGGGTCAAGGTAGGCAGTGTACACTGCCTTCCCCTCATCCATGGCTTTGGTGACTATTTTGAATAATTCAACCAAGTTTAACAGGCATATTCTCCCTTTGATAAAACCAAACTGTGGGGTCAAGTCTTTGGAGGTTGACAATATCCTTGTTTATAAGGTCCACGGTAATGCATTCCATGGCCTTGCAGATCAGGATAGTTAGCCTGATGGACCTATAATTGCTTGGGTCAGTGGACACTCCACCTTTGTGTAGAGGGATGATAGTGTCTGTCCTCCATTCAGCTGGGACAATGCCGGTGCTCAGGCTTTGGTTGAATAAGGTGCCTAATGGAGATGACAGCTCATTCCTGAATTCATGTAGGATACAGCCAGGGATGTTATCAGGTCCCATGGAGACTGTATCTTTTGTCTTTGAAAGGGCATTAAGGACCTGCTCCCTGGTGTTGAGGGGATGAGGGTAGGTGCTGGGGATGTCCTGGTTTACTGATGGGGGGACAGGTGGGTAAAGTGTTCACTGAACTTGTCTGTCAGCAGGTTGGCTATATCTATGGCATTTGTGTATGTGGTGTTATTGACCAAAAATTCAGAGCAGATTTGGGTGTTACCTTTGATATTGCAAACATATGTGAAAAAGGCCTTGTGATTGTCCTTAGTGGATGTGGCCAATTTGGACTCAAAGTTAGCCTTAGAGGATTTCACCAGTGACCTTATTTGCTTGCTCAGACAAAGGAGAGATTTATTTTTATTTATTTATTTATTTATCATTTGTTGACCAGGAATGTCCGACTAGGTTCCACAGAGCCTGTTTTCAGCGGAGGCCCAGGGAGAAATGCTCCAGATGCATGTCTTTGGAATGTGGGAAGAAAACCGGAGTACCCGGAGGAAACCCATGCGAACACAGGGAGAACATGCAAACTCCACACAGAAGGCACCCCAGCTGAGAATCGAACTGGAGAACCTCTTGCTGTGAGGCGACAACGTTAACCGCTGCACCACTGTGCCGCCCGATTGCTTCCAACTTGGCACCTACTCCTTCTTGGTACTGGACAACAATTATTTCCTTTTATTATTGAGTTTGTTTTTTGCTGCTATCCACCAGACAGGTTTACTGTTCCTTGAAGAAGATGATTTGGTCCTGTCAGGTATTGCTGAGTCCATACAGCTATGTAGGTGCTCATATAATTTTTTGTTGTAGGGTTGGACATTAGTGGTATTTCCAACTGAAGGGACAGTGGTTGTGAAGCCAATTTTATCTGCTCTGAGGAGATTGTATTCAGCTTTGGAAAAGTTTTTTCGTTTGACCCTGGGGGGGGGGGGGGGTCAGGTGATAAGGTGACTTCAAAAGTGATCACTTTATGGTCAGATCGTAACAAGGAGGATGACACTGACGGGGTGTTACAGTGGCTACTCATGTTGTTTACGACCAGGTCCAGGATATTTTCACCTCTCATAGGGGTGTTGACCAGCTGATTCAATGCATTGGCATTGACGAAGTCAAGGAATCTCTGGGCATTCATATTTGGACTAGAATAGGTCTTTCACTCTATGGTTGGATAGTTAAAGCCACCCAGGATCAGGATAGAGGGTTGACTGTTGATGGATTCAAGTAAGTCCAGATAGGTGGAGTGGGTGTCCTGAGTCAAGGTTGGGGGTCTGTAGCTAGCTATGATTTGAATAGGTCTTTTGCCAACAGTCAACTGCACTTGGAGTGTCTCCTGTGCATCATACCATTTGACCAGCCTGGAGGTGTGTATGTCGTTGATAAATATTGAAACTCCACCTCCTTTGGCTTTGTAACCCTCCGTTTAGGGTCTGAAAGTATAGTAGGATGAGTAACCTGGTAAGGCTGGGGGGCTCTCCACAGATTTGAATCAGGTTTCAGTGACTGCACAAATGTCATCATACTCCACGGCAAGGAATGCTTGCAGTGAGTGCAGTTTCATGCTAAGAATCCTAGTGTTTAGCAGCATGACCTTTAAATTTCATTTAGAAGAATTTTTCATGTTGGTAATTTTGTGCTCATGATGTTGCCTAAAAAAGGCACTATGGGGGAGTCAAGAGCCTTTGCCAGAAGCCTGAAGCCCAGGGGAGACAGATGAAGGCCATCTCTGGCAAACCACCGCGGTCTGTCAATCATGTCCTCCCAGGCTGTCAGATACTGGATCCCCTTGGAATGACACCAGAAACTAAGCCAATTGTTAAAGTTAGTCATTTTTAGTTTGTATTGAGCATCATTCTGGGTGATGGTAGGATGCTGCTTAAGGCAAGGGACATACCTGCCTGGGGCATGTATTCAGTGAGCACAGTCATGTCTCTCTTCATGTAGTCCAAAGAGATACATCTCAATTCATTCACACCAGCATGGACTATGACAGTCATAACAGTACCTGTTGGTAAGAGACTTGAGTGTGTGCATGATATGGTGGATTCTAGCACCTGGCAAGCAATGTACTCCTTGTGTGACTTGGTGAGGGGCACATCTGTGTGTTTCACGATAGAGTCTCCTATGACTAGTACCTCATGATAACATTTTGATGCAATGTTTATTTGAAGTGGCATTGTAGAAGCGCAACCTTAAACCTTTCAGTTAAAACACTGAAAACAACTAAAATTATGATGTTACATTTACTTTGCCAAACACATTCTATAAGTTTGTACATTTTCTAAGGTTGTTAACTTATGGTGGTATCCATTGTTGCATATTTCACAGATGTGCAAAGGGAGAGTCTACAAATCATGTTTTGATGCCTGTATTCAAATGAGCAAAGCACAATAAACGGTACTGGTTTTAGAACTTCTCGGCCTTGCAACATAATGCCCAATACATTTTTGCATAGCTGGACCAACATAAATGGACAAGAAATGAGCGTATTTATGTGTGGCAAAATCCATACAGTACTTATGTAAAGTCTTGAATGATGTTGTTGCTTTTCGACAAGATTAGATCTCTTGAGGCTTTCTGCAAAATTTAAAACTGTTTGTGGGACATCCCTGTTGACCTGCAGCTTATCCAGACTTTATTAAGGTTTTTATTAATTTTGACGGGAAAGTACAGTGGTGCAGAGGTTAGCGCTGTCACCTCACAGCAGGAGGTTTTCCAGTTTGATTCTCATCTGGGGTGCCTTCTGTGCAGAGTCTGCATGTCCTCCTTGTGTTCATGTGGGTTTTCTCTAGATGCTACAGTTTCCTGTCACATTCCCATGTCATGCTGCAGGGGGACTGGACATTCTAAATTGGCCCTAGGTGTGAGTGTGTGCATATGTGTGCTTTTTGAGAAATTCTGAACACTGGGCTGGCAACCTGACACAGTAAAACTCTATTGCCACTCATTCTCTAGACCAATTAACTGCTATGGCGACCGCTAGTGGGAGCAGCCAAAAGGAGAAGAAGAAGATTCATTCTGGGGGTGTCCTTATATGGACTCCCTCTTCTGGTTTTTAAAAGGATGGAAAAAAGGGAATAAAGGACATCATGAAAGAGTGAAGAGTGTAGACAAAGTTGGCACAAAAGGAACACATTAAGAGGGTCGTGCAGGAGGAGGTGGGAGAGGATGGATACTATGCTTGTGTTGTGAATAGACCCCAATTTTTTAATAAGGTCAGTTGGGGAAGCAAGAAGGGAAGAGTGTGTTGAAGAGAGGGATAGGTAAGAGTTAAGGGATTTTTTGGGTCACAAAACATAAAACACACACAGTAAAGACAGGAACTCCATGCTGAACTAATAGTGGGAGGGGGAGAGCGAGAGCACATCTAGATGGCAGATAAAGACAAAAGGGAGGGTGGGGAAGGCAATAGCCAGAATTCTCCCTATCTAGAGAGCCTCAAATTCCCCCTGCCCTGAAGGACCTGGGTTGGGTGGCTAAGAAGGTGTGGTAGTTGAGGCCTGTGGTAGCTCGATGGTAGGAAATAACCAGGACAGCAAGTCGTCTACCCAGTGGAAGAGGAATTAGTGTGGGTCCCAATGCCGGTCCATAGCCCTTTTGACCACAGCCTCTACAAAGCTCTGAAGGCTGTGGCTCTGTGTTGGTAGGCTGCCATCCACTTGGTGTGCCCACAGAATTTGACCCACTGCCATCATCCTATGAAGTTATCCCCGGGCAAGCAGGTGGAGGTGGAGGTGGAGATCTTTCCTGCATCTGTGAGGTTTATGGCTGAGCTGCCCCATGCACTTCTGATTCTGAAGAAAACAGAACATAAAAGAGAAAGAAAGAACAAAAAATAATGGAAAAAAAGCACAGAGATACAGAGAACAATGGATGCAAATAGCAGGACTCATAACTCCTAAGTAGTAAATGTCTTTATTTCAGTGACATTAAAATAAGAGCAGCAATAATTTATTCAGGGTTATGAGACTGTCATTAACCAGTTATATGGCTTGCAGTTTTAATGTAATGTGTAAATACTGCCACCTACGGGTTGAGGTTCAGGTCTGCTGTTCATTGAGATTAGGGTATTTACTATAATATGACTGAATAACTGTATTAATTTCTGCAATGAAATGCCTCCAATCATCTAGAGTTATGTAGTGTGACAGCAGATAATGACAAATACTGCTTCAGAGTCAGGTATGCTTTAACTTCCAAAGTATTCCATTTCTTTTCACGTAACTGATTTATTATAATAAAATCACATAAATCTCAGTTAATATATTTACTAACTACTTAGTGATGCCATAAGTATGATAGCCTGATAAGTTGAAATCTATTACATAAATATTCAGTACCATTTTGTTTTTATTTTATATATGCAAATATTGTTTACCTTTGCTGAATAATTCTATACTTATGGAATTATGAGACCAACCTCACCACTGTACTTTGAAATCAGTTCCAATTATATGCAACTTCCTTAGGAGCTGAGAAGATATAAGAAAAATAGGAGCAAAAAGAAAGTGGGTTACTGATTATGAATGTGTGTGCATGGTGCCTTAAAGGATAGCAATATTTTACATTTATCCTAGGTTTGCTAATCCACCTGAAGGTATGCCAACTGCCTTCACCTCCTTCCTTTCAACCTTCATTTTTATCATATACTCCTTTCTTTATTTGTTTGGAAATGTAACATGTCACTTTGTAAATGTATGCAGTATGGTCAGTAAGGAAGTAATCAAGTTAAAATGATGGCTGTAAAGTTGAGAAGGTATCCATCCTGCAAAAAAAAGTAACCTTCTGTATGCCTTTTGTGTAATGAGGGAATGGTGAACAACTTTAAATAAATTGTTACAGTGCATTAAGGGGCACCAAATACTTTTGCTGGCAGGAGGGGACGGATGTATTGAACTATCAACGAAAAGAACGCTACCATTAGAAACCTCAGCATACAGTTAATTTCAAGAAGGAATTAAAGTTGTATCTATCACAATTGTCATGGTATGAAAACATAGTACTAATCAAATACTCTGAATTGGCACAATCCTCCTCAAAACTCTTGGCTAAATGAATCATAAATCAAAAGAGTTCTACCTTCATGCAATAAATAAAATATAGTAACACAATTTATAATGCCCTCATAAAATCTTGATATTTTGAAAATGTGTTTCTCAGTTTATATGAAGGAGATTCAACACCATTTACTGAATGCGAGTTAACATTCTGCCTTGATCAATTAAGAATTCCACAATTAAACCAGGATACAAATACATTCTATCAAAACCTATCCACATTTATGAAATTAAGAAAGTAATCAAAGGATAAGTAATACATGGAAAAGCAACTTGTCCTGATGGCTTTATATCAGAGTTTGATCAACAGTTTGGAAACCAATTATCAAAACCAAAATTACCAGATTACCTATTTAAATAAAGTGAAAATGACCCTGTTACTGAAAAATGCATCTAACAATAATGGGATTTCAAACTATAGATCCATTGCAATAATCAATTTTGATATGAAGATATATGTTATGATATTTGATGATAGACTGAAACAAATTCTGCTGAATATAAACTTGCCTTTCCAATCAGGTTTTATAAATAATAGGTAATTATCTGATCAAGCAGTAACTTACACATCTTTACAACTGCAAAATCTAAACTTCTGGGCTACTAAACATGCATTAATGATTGATGCATGGAAAGCTTTTGATAAGGTTAATCTAACATCCTCTTTCACATGCCCCTACAAATTCAAACAATATATTAACATGTTATATATAAATCTTTCAACTCAAATAAGGTTACAACATGGTGCATGGCAAGGTTGACCTCTTTCTCCATCTTTTTAATCTGTAGATTGAGGTATTTTTTTTCTGTTTATCTCAAATGGCTAACTATCTAGTTCCACTTCTTTATAACTTTAAAATGCCATTGACAAGTTTTACAGATTATGCTAACATCTATCTTACCTGCCCCAATACTGACATACCTAAAATATCTAGTACCATTAAAGAATTCTGTAGATTTGCCAGTTATAAAAATATCCATTTTCTTTCCACTTTCTTTGAATCACATTTACTTTTGGATGCAACAATTCATGAAGGACTAAAGTTAACACACACTTTCAAAAAATGAGTGCTAATTTCACTGCTACAGCTCATATTAATTAGATTTTAAAAGATTGCAATCCACTCATGTATTGTTCTTATCTAAAAACACAATTATTAAAATGTTTACATTCCCTAGACTCTTGTTTTATTTTACTTTTACCATGCACAGTATCCCTGTGAAACTTGTAAGAACATATTTTCTAATCTGTCAAAGTTTGTTTGGTATTCCAAAAGTAACCAACTCTCATATAGTAAATTAATTTGCCCTGGTGGTATGAGTGTACCTGATTTTTATGTGTACTATTTGGTTACATGATCTTCCAGACTCTTTAGAGCTTTAAAGTTTGATTTTAAAACTATCATTTGGACCCTATATTGATTTTACATTTGGCATACACAGAAAAAATAATATATAAATACAATCCCTTCACTATTCCTTTCCAAAAAACAAAATATTTTTAGAGACTGAAAATTGATACATCTATTAAAAAGTGTATAGTGCATTTTCATAAATTAATGAAACTTTTAAAAATGGATGATATAGCCACATTATTCCAACCAATTCATAACAATCTCAATATCCAAATAAACAATATGATAAATCTCACATAATTTCCTTACTAAAAAAATGTAACTGTATCAATGAAAAACAGTATAAAACAGTACAAAGTTTTATAACAATGCAAAAATGTAGTATATTAACTGTATATTAGAGTTATAAGTATTACAGAAGTGCAATTCAATGAAATGAGTGTAAGAAATAACTTATCCTGCTCTTGGAATCTTAAGGAATTTCTGTTTAGTCTCAGTAATGAATCACAATCCACAGCCTGGTAAATGCAAGCACAGCCTTTGACTATCATCAGAAAAACCTCACGAGAAATGCAAGTAGTAATTAGTAATTAAATAAAATGCAATTATAGTAATGTACACTATTAAAGCTACAAGCAGATAAAGGAGCAAAACTGCAAACAAATAAGTTATAGAACACAGACACCTCAAAAATCAAAAATGCACAGAAAAGCACAGATAGAGCACTCACAAACAGAAAATACAACTCTCAGTATGAAAAAGCAGTTTGCGGTTAAGTAATTCAGTAAACATGCAATTAGAGTAATGAAACACTATCTAGCAATGAAAAATACAGTTAAAACAGTATAAAACAGTACATAAATGCAGTGAAACAGTAAAAAAATTATAACAGTGCAGAAAATGAAGTAGATTAACTGTATAACACAATTATAAGGGTTAACAGAAGTGCAATTCAATGAAATAAGTGTAAGAAATAACTTATACTGCTCTTAGAATCTTAAGGGATTTCTGTTTAGTCTCAGTAATGAATCACAATCCACAGCCTGGTAAATACAAGCTGTAGCACTTACACGTGTGCTTCGAGGTGATTCATATGAGTTAAGCATGGGTACGCTTCATTTGCATCAGTGCTCTGTAAATCTGACCAAACCTATGTCGGTCTTTTATGGTCCACCATTTTAAAAGCTACTGGCCTCCACTTTTATGTATAAGTTAAGGGAAAGTGTAAAATAACTGAACAGATGTGAAAAGTGCTGATATAGCATACAGTTACTGAAAAAAAGCAATTATCGTTGGATTTTACTGTGACATCTACAGGATTAGCTTTTGATTTATTGGTAAGGCAGGAAATATTGCAACACCTGTACCATATTCAGTGCTGTCTATATTGCTGTTACACATGGCTTACTGCAGACACAGGCCTCTGACAATGGAAATACCCCAGACCACACTGCAGGCAGCCTTCTTGTAACTAAGGAATGAAATACATGCCAAATCAATCAATAATAACACTACCACATCCTTACAGCAAACCCTTAAACAACTACATTTTACTATGTACTGCAATATAAGAATGCATAACACAGACAGTAGTACAAAAGAAAGACAAACCCAGAAGTCATAATTAATGCTTCACTGTACTTCTGTTACATCTTAATTAGTGACCCAGAATTGATTTAAGTTACATACATGAGAAAGGTGCAATTTTTTTCAAACGTACATCCAGATTACAAAATGTTGCATGCTGCAGTAGAAGGAAACAAGATGCAGGAGAGATATCTTCAGTCCTGAGAAAAATCCATCTTCATGGAAATATGAGAAATGTCTTTTTGGAAAAGGACCAAAACAGGCAGAGAGGACTAACATGTGAAATCATGTAGTGACTGAAATAAATGCTGTAGGGGGGAAGGAACTACACTTTGGCACAGTGTGGGAAAAGACCTAATGACATGGTGGAATATGCCAGAACAAAAGCTAGACAGAATGCAATTGCCCAAAGCAGCACTGGTGGTGGGCCTTCCACATTCCAACCATTAACACCTGCTGAGGAGTAGCGTCTCTCTAACAGGGGCTATGACTTTGATGCAAATGTGGATGCTGCAGGAGTTATCCAAAGTGGTGTTGACACCAGAAGTTTCAGACACCTACAAAATTTACAGTCAGGCACTGTAGAAGGTTAGTGTTCAGCTGACTTTATAATTTCAGTATTTGTGCTTTGCATGGTATCCATGTATGCAAACCTCCAACATGTGTCTTTATTAGGGACTCAATCAATAGCTGATGTAGTACAAACTCTATAGGTCCTTATACCTTTTTCCTTTTCGTTTGTTTTCACGTCTTTATACCTTTAAGAAAAAAAATCATATGTAACTGACACAGGTCACATTAACTACATCTTGACATATTTGTTTACAGGGTCAACACTAGAAACAATTGCATGCTGTACTGCACTGTAGTAGGATGATGTTGATCATAGAATGGCTGTTGACAATGAAGCCATAGTTCTCATTCTCATGACACAGTCTCACACACTTAGCATAGAGAAGAAATGAGACTACAGTAACAGGAGGATACAGCATAGTTCAAACCTCATTTCTTGTGCACAGTCTGAACCCCTTGATGAAGAGGAGATACTTCCATTGTCACAGTACCCACTGTCACACCTGTACACAGAGATGCCAGATAAAAACCTGTTTCACTGTTACCTCCAGAGATGCATAAGTCCTTTTCTGCTGAGAAGCAGATGTGCTGTAACATAATTCATGCCCAGGCTACTGACACTGTGATTCATAGCTCATGCCAAGGCTACTGCCGCTGTGATTCATAGCTCATGCCCAGGCTACTGCCACTGAGATTCATAGCTCATGTCCAGGCTACTGCCACTGAGATTCATAGCTCATGCCCAGGCTACTGACACTGAGATTCAGTTATAGATTATTAGAGTGCCACAGGGTATACATGAGGATGTTCACAAGCACATGGGAATGGTGGAGGCCAGGGAAAGTGGTGTGAAGTCATTATGTGTAGTATGGCTGCACACATGGCATCTGGGAGAGCCTTCATGCACAAATCTATAATGACTTAACAGGCACACACTGATGACAAAGATTGACGTCGACTAGGGAGTGTTTGCATGCACAGTGGATGAGTAGGCCATACACTATGTGTATCTCAAGAAAGTGCTCCATGCATTCATATGGATTCCCTCAAAAAGGCAGCCAGGTTTCAGGAGAATTCTGCAACATGTAGTAGAACCTCTCAATCAATGTCTATGTCTTGCAGCTATTGGGTCAATATCAGGAGCTTACCCGGAATCCAGTTGATCCTAGCATAGGAGCAACTCAGCATTAAGCTCACATGCCAGCACTTGGCCACAATCTTTGAGACCATCATCCGTGCTATGTTTAGGGGACATTGTGTATGATATCTTCCAAATCTAAGCTATATTTTGACCATTAGTCACACAAAACTTACTATCCAGAACAGAAGTCATTTTGCAGACAGTGCAAATGATGCAGTTATTTCTTGTATGTGAAAAAGAGTAAGCAGATTTCACTCTACAGATGTCTGCAGAATGTCCAGATTTTTGCCTCATATTTTTAGTCTGTTCCTCATAAAATGTTTGATTTTCTAGAATGAAGGCACTAAATAACGACAGACGTTTGAGGTTCAGAATTTAAATCTTTCAGAAAATACACAATAATGCAAAACCTGTTATTATAGCAACTTTCCAAGTTTATAGGAGCAATATTTAAATGCTGTCCCTATTTTTGGGCCTTTGTCCCCCCATTCTTTCTGGCTTTGTCCAGATTTCTTGCGCTGAGGGGTTGAGAGGTGTGGTAATAGCCAAAAAAAAAGAAAAGGCAGCAATGACATACATATTTCATTATTGAAAGCAATACATTTCTCTTAACAGTTGGTTAGAAACTCAGTATGTAACACTGCAGTGAAACACTAACATTATAGCCCAGAATATCTTTCATAACACCTGCTGTTTTACATTCAGTCAGTCAAAGTCTGACAGTATAAATATTAATTGTATCACTGACCATTCAACACTGTATAAATGATGACAGCTAATATCTTCTGAAAACAAACATTTGTTTATGATAGAAGGAAAAATACCTGATGCACAGTGTAAGCTAGCCATGCAACTCTTGGCATTGCTCAGAAAGAACACTGCATGCATTGAATATTATTTATGTAATTTCTCACAATTATGTAGTAAATGTCATGGCCCATAGTTGTCAAATAGATATCACTTCTTGACTTGCACAGCCATGTACCATGCAGAAGCCTGTTGGAGGGGTTGCTGTGCTACTGCAGTCTGCTGGCTATTGTCACCATCATCACTGGTGGGACAAACAATAAGGGGAGCTGCACTGACACTATCAGTGACTGGCTGTGGCAGTTGTGCACCAGACCGATGCGTGATCACTTTTGTGTAGAATGCAACAGGCTGTAAACATCCTGTATGTAGTGGCAGGCACATACTGGAGGTCCCGCAACTTATCCAGGTAATAGAAACAGGTTTTAAGCAGACCACACACTCACTCAATGGCTACCTGGGTCTGTGACAGGGCAGTGTTCAAGCACTCCTCAGCATCGTTCTGGGGGTTATGGCCCGGTGTCATTAGCCAAGGTTTGAGTTGGTAGTCTGGGGCACCTGGAAAACAAAACAGGGATGGGACACATAACAGAATGGGGTAATTACTCAATACTACCTATGCCACTCTATAGATACAGAAATAACTATGGTTAGCAACATTACAATAGTTTACACTTACCAACTATGTGACCACAAGGAATCCTGCCATACAAGAACAGGTGGTATGTCAAGCTTGTATGTCAAGTATGAGAATCATGGACATAGAAAATATACTGGGCCTACAGGTTGGTGATGAGGGTTGGGAGGGTAGCTTAATGGCTAAGGTGTTTGCCTTACAAACACAAGGTGCAGGGTTTGAGTCTCACAAGGGATAATTGGCTAAGCTTAAAAAATGGCTCGCAAGGGCAGTTAGCTTAGTACTAAACTATGAACCTATGAACTATACACCACATGCACCATACACTACCTGGTAACTGATAGAATAATAGCCTAGCCTGTTCTTGTACTGCTCCCTTCTGGTCCAGATGGTGTACTTATAGCAACATGGGTGCAATCACTCACACCAAGCACCTCAGGAAAGTATGCCATTGTGTAGAAAGTACTTATGGTACTGGGTTAGACCTGTGGTGAAACTGGGAAATGGATATTCTGATCCACATGTGCCAAGAGTATGTCGAGAAACTACTGAAGTATCCTGAAGGTGGAAGCATGTAAGATATCCAATGTGTCCCCAATTTGTCTCCGGAAGGTCCCTGAAGAAACTATAATGGGGTCTACACATCCCATTGTATCAGAACACATAGGAATACCACACATTCCTCCAGTTGCCGTCTGAGGGCCGTACAACCTTTGTTGGTATCTCTGGTAGTACTAGTTAAAGTAACAAATCCACATAAGAGTGGACACTGACATGCACAAGCTGCAGGAAACAAAAGACATAAATACAGACAGGTGATTATGATAGTACATATTAAATGTACTTTATGTAAGAGGAGGCATTTACATGTGTCCTATACATTTAAACATAATCTGTATAAATCTCCATATTTTCATTTAGTCCATAATTCTTTCCAATCATAAGTTTAACACTTTACCATTTTTAAATTTACATGCAATTTTCATTTTAACACACAGTTTTTTTTACATATGTGCATTGTTAATGAAAATTAGACATAAGCTGGGCTCATGCAAGCAATTTATGTATCATTTGCAATTACATTTTGGACTAGGCATACATTATGCTCAGTCAACAGCAACACATACGCAACTAGGTGACAATAAAATGGTAACTATTTGAAATATCAGGACCCACTAGAGAGTCCCAAAATACAGAGACTGAATGGCCAACAAAATGGGCTAACATATAATTTTGAGATGCCATTTCTCAGAATATTCCCTTTTCTCCAAGGTACAGCAATCTCAGTGCTGATATATATATATATATATATAGATATATATATATATATATATAGATATATATATATATATATATCTATATATATATATATATATATATATATATATATATATATATACACACACACACACACACACACACACACACACACACACACACACACACACACACACACACACACACACACACACACACACACACACATATATATTTGTTTGTGTCTTTCGGCTTTTCCCGGTTAGGGGTCGCCACAGCAGAACTCCGGTTCGCTAATGATTGGCAGTTGATTTTTACGTACCGGCTTGCCAGGCCTGATGCACAACCTTCAACGAAGGAACACTCATTCACGCATGTCTCCATGCAGAAGACGCTCTAGCTGAGAAGTGAAACGGACAGCGTTTACTGTGAGGCGACAACTCTACCGCATATATATATATATATATATATATATATATATATATATTTATATATAGATAGATATATACATAAGTTCAGGGGGTGTGGGAGTGCAAGGGATAGGGGCTTGCCCCCCTGCAAAAAGAAGTTTTAAGTAGAAGAGTGATTTTCTAGATTCGATCTTTTCCTGTGATTTAGGTCTCTTTTTTTTGGGGGGGGCTTTTCAGCACTTGGCATTTCGAGTGCTGTCATTTCAACAGGGAGCCCTTTAAAACTGAACAAAAAATATTGTTCATATAAATAAAGTCATCTGTCCAGTATCCATACTGTTAATGTAGTTTGTATGAATCGCTGTCTTTTATATGTATTTATGTATTCTATAACTCTTTATATGATTTCTGTAGTTAACAGTTCATGTTGCTTAGATTCCCAAGCAAATGTCATTTTATATTATTTTTTACAAGTTTTTCAGAAAAGGTATATTGCTAACCATGCTAAATATAAATTAGGGAACTACAAACATTCTTCTTAACAAAGCAATTAATTTGTGAGCCTAAATCCCACGTGCAATCCTTGCCCTCAAACTGTAAAACAAAACTTACAATGTATAAACTTTTATTCATCTTCAAGCCATTTTCAGCCTTACATATATTTGCTGGCTAAAGCTTTCTCTACCTTACGTTTAGCATAATATATCAACAAAACTTCCCATTCCATAAAATCGCAATTCACCTTCTGGTCACTATAGTTATCTTTTCCCAAGATAAACACATACATAAATATATCTTCATAACTGAACCCAAGTTCTCATCCTAGTCATCCTTTATGACTTTTGAATTTCAGCTTTTCTGATTACATCACTGTTCCTATTACCCTGATCCCTCTTAGATTGTGTTACTCGGCAAGTTCATCTGGACTATTTAATGTTAGCAATTTACCATTCCAAAATCACATTCAAAATGGCCAGAAATGACAGCCTAAATTTCTGTCTGTACCATTTATTTTATCATATCTCATAATAAAATGTAGACAGTGTTTCAGTGTTATTTCAGAACAGTCTTGTTTGACAAATAGCTCAACCTGCCACAGACATTTTTCTCACTGGCTGCTACATCCATCCATCCACAACCCCTTTTCCCATTTTCGCACATGGGGTCGGGGTGTGGCTTCAACAGTGACAATCATCTAGGGCCAAGTTTCACACTGCCGGGTGGCTAGCCCTGCCACAGCTGTTCTTCCACACCACCACTTGCATGCACACTCACACCAATGACCAGTTTAGAATGTTCAATCCACCTACTGCATGTCTTTAAAATATGAGAGGAAACAGGGGAACCCTGAGGAAATCCAAGTAAACGCAGGGAGGGCATGCAGATTTTGCACAGAAAGTACCTCAGCTGAGAATTGAACTGGGTAACCTCTTGCTGTAAGGCAACAACAACATTACCTGCTGTGCCACTGTGCCTCCCATGTGGTTGCTACAACTTTCACAATATGTGTTCTTTTTCAAAACAAGTTAAAAAAGGTTTATCAAAGTGGCCTTGGCTTTTAATTTTGTCAGCCTCTGACAACAGCAAATATTTCACCTGCGATTTCCTGGGGGTGGTGGGGGTCATTGTAAACCCAGCCTATTCAACCATCTTATTTTTACCATATTCCATTAAGTTTGTTTTTTCCTCCCTTCCAAAATACCATATAGTCTTCATCTTCCACTCAAATTAAATGTTTTCCTATCTGCTTCACCTAGTTTACTGTCTCAATGACCTGGTCATGAATCTCATATACTTGGTGCATGATTGATTAACTGCTTTCCAGTTGGTAATACAAATTCTCTGCTTCATTGATCATTTCCACTCTTAGCTACTGCATGCATACATGAAAAAATCCAGTCAAATTTACCAACTCAATCGATATAGCTTTTAAACTGCTTTCCACGTCAGCAGCATTAACAGCATTCAGTCGCAGCATTCTTTTTAGTTCTCTGCTAATGGAAAATGGCACTTCTTACTGCTTCCGTTCTAACAAATGGTCAGCTTCAGCTTTCTAATATTCTGACTTTGCTACAATCCATTCCTTTCATCATTGTTCAGATACGGCAGCCTTACGTACTGATTCACCAAATGTATACTGAATAAGCAGGCTTAATTTTAAAATGTAATGTGTTTAAATTCTCTATAGGTGTAGGCAGACAGAGGAGGCAACAAACTTCTACAGGGACTGTACATGTGTCTGGTTTTCTGTTTCCTTGAGGTTCATGACATTTCTTTTCCATATCTTGCTGCATGGTAGGCCATCATACATATGAACAGTATTCCAGTATGATGTTGACATAAGTTTTCTTTATTTTTTGATGATTGTAAATCTCCATAATATACAACAATCTCTGACATTTAACACTAGCCTTCTGGAACACTGTGGCATTAGTCTTGATCAGTCATTGAAGGCTAACCTTTCAGTACTTATGAACCCGCAACAGTACTGCATCATTGGCAGTGCTTGGTACATTTGTCAATGAGGTGTAGACCTAAAAAGCAGAAATCATTCACCAGACCGGTGGGAAGGCTTACAAATATTACGCACTAAGCAGCACCCTTCATGAGATGACTGTACTAATATAAACTACAGTGATAACCACAATCTGAAGGCCATATTGTCATTGTGCACAGTATATAGTGCCTCTCAACAAAAGGAAAGAAATTAACTCAGCAGCATTAGTGACCAACCAGACCAAAGTGAATAAATGCTATGGATTTATGGAGATAGGGGATGATAGCTTGCTGCAGGCAGAATCAGTTTAATGACAAATTAAACAAGCAGAATGAAGAGTTAGTAAAATTGTGTAACGAGGTACTTTCAATGGGGGAGGGACAATTTTATTTGGGGCATGTTTACTTGTATAACAGACAGTGCTTAGTAATTCTTTATACCCTGTATGTACTGCATGCAAAAAAACAGTAAGGTAGGCCACTCATGAGTGTTCATCCTGAATTTTAAATGCATAAATTATACTGAATATAGACTTTTAAATATGAAAGCAGATGGTTATCGGGAAAAAATGTTACAATACTGTTTTATTGAGAATAGCTGCTTCATTGCAACACAGAAAAAACTATCACCGTTACTTGAGCGAGGCAAGAAGAATAGCAAACACTATTAAAACGTGGTAAATATTTAATGGATATACTAGTCAGGGAGTTAAAAGAATGAGGTACATGCACATATAAGGCTTCAGAAATTAGGCAGCGTGGCTAAATATTTAACGGATATACTAGTCAGAGAGTTAAAAGAATGAGGTACATGCACATATAAGGGTTCAGAAATTAGGCAGGGTGTGTTCTTTTGTTTTGCAGAAGATGGGTGGGGAGATGACCACCAAAACAACAGCAAATTTGTAGATGGGAAGCTGATAGAGTCATTTCACAAAATAAAAGGTCAAAAAATGAAATTTAAAAACAGAGAAAGACAGTAAGTCACTATGTCATTCATCCAAATTTCTAGAGGAATTAAGAGTAGAAATAACATTTTAAAACTAACTACCTGTAAACCTTAGACAGATCTCATTAAGGTTTGTGACCCTGGACTAGAGAGTAGATAGGATTCCACTTTTACAAGAAGAGGAGAAAAACAGAGATGGGAAAATGCAGACCATAGTGACAAAAGTGGTGTAATATATTTTGAGAGAAATAACTGTTCTATGCTCAGAAGAATGTACAGTGCAGGACCCAGACTCAGACACACTACTATAAATAGCGTGATAAAGGTCTTTGCAGTTGGATTGACTATTTTGAACATGGCTATCCCTTTTTGGCAGAGCAGATTAAAAGATTTCATCAAAATGCTAATCATAGCTATATGTTCATCATTTAGTTCAGCATGCTAAAGAAAAAAAAACACAAGTTATACCACCATTACATGAGGTTAATATACCTCAAATCATATCACTTTACTTGTGATCAAAATTCAAAACGGCAAGGGACCTGCAAGTCAAATAGATATCTCTCCATTATTTATACATACATAAAAGATATTGAAAATTGATTCACTACCAAATTTTGGAAATTTAAAGTTAATAGCAGTGATAAAGAAATCACAGATTAAAACCACTGTTCTCTTCTGTCATCATAACACACATTTGTTGGAGAATTTAGTTTACAGGAGCTGTTGTGTAAAGCATTTTCTGTACCAGAAAGACTATCAGACATGATTTGATAGCACTGTTTACTTGTTGGAAGGTTTTTGATGTAGTAAAAGATACTTGTTTTTTTCAGTGACCTCACTGAACGGTTTCTGGCTATAAATGTAGTACTGTTTTCAGATATTGTAGTCAGATGATATGGTTCTAGCTAAACAAATTATATTTTAATGACCACTACCCGCATGCATTAACAATACTTAGTGTGCCTTACTTTTCTCTTGTTGGAAGCAGCAAGGAAATACATTAGCAGGACATGGAATGAAGTACATGTTCCTGCCCAGAAGGATTGGCTAGCTTTGGTCTGTTAAATATATAATGATGAAATTCTTATTTTCTTAATATAAGTTTGAAAATGAGAGCTATTAGTACTGGCTGACGATTTCTGCATTATAAGACAATGTTTCATAACAGTAGGTATAGAAGATGGTTTTACACAGAAATTTGCTACTTTGACATGGGTGCCTTCTATGCAGAGTGGGCATTGTCTCCATGTGTTCACATAGTGTTTTGGAAGGTGCTTTGGTTTTCATTTACATCCAAAATCATGGCATAGATAAATTGGTGACTGTTAACCTTTTCAGTAGCAGTACATGGTATATAAGAATGTGCTAATCATGAAGGGATTCACATCTAGATCAGGGGAGGTCATTGTGCCTCTTTACTCATCCCTCATCAGGCCCATAATTGAGTACAATGCCCCTTTTGGGATGTACCTTACCAGACACCTGCAGCAACTGGAAAGACCCCAAAAGTACCTCACCAAGAGAATCAAAGGGCTCAAACAGATGCCATATGCTGCCCGGTTAAAGTAACTCCAGCTCTACTCAGTGGCATACCGCCTGTTCAGAGGCGATCTGTGCCTGACGTATAAAGCCATGTCCAACCCGGAATTAATGGACATGCTGCACCTCAGAAAATCCAAATCCCATCGAGCTACGCGCTCGAGAGACTTGAACCTCAGCACTGAAATAAATAGGACATGCTGGAGGGACAGATTCATAACCCAGAGGCTCCCTTCACTCTGGAATAAAATCCCAGTCCAGGTTAGGCAGAGTCCCTCATTGACTCTCTTCAAGAGGAATCTTGATGAGTGGATGGGAGATCGTACGTTTACCAAGGGTATCACTTCTGTGTCACTGTTAGACAGAGGCACAGTATGCTAACCTCGAAAAAGGGCATAGCAAAATAAATTTAAAATGGGTGGCGAAAGTCAAACACATTCTGGCTAGGCTTATAATTGCCCTAGGGCAGATAGCCTAGTATGAACCTATGAACCTATGTAGGTGTTTACGTGTGTGTGTGTGTGTGTGTGTGTGTGTGTGTGTGTGTGTGTGTGTGTGTGTGTGTGTGTATAGAAGCATACATATATGTTTGATAGACTGCAGTCCTATACAGGTTTAGGTTCTCTGCTTTGTACCAATTGAGTGCTTGAACATACTTCAGCTCCCCCTTGATCCTGAAAGGGATGATTGGATATTTCAAAGTGAATTAATGAATGAATAAATAACAAAGCTTGGAAAATATAGGAAACCAAAGTACAGAATATACTTTAGTAATTATACATTCATTTAATAGGCCACCATAAATAGCTTTTGCTTTATGATTGAATGAATGACTGCATGAATGAAATTAAACATGTTCAAGGTTTATTCATTCATTCAAGTATACTTTAGCAATTATAAATTCAGGTAATAGACTGCCACATTAGCTGTTGCCCTATGAATGAATGAATGTATGAATGAAAACATACATTTTCAAGGTTTATTAATTTATTCAGAATACTGAGTATACTTTAATAATTTTAAAATCACTTAGACAGATGTAAACAGCTGTTGTACTGTTTATCTTTTACAATGTAAGTTATTTGAATATGTTGATCAGAAATGTGTTATACTTTCTTAAATTGCTAGATTAGATCTAATTTTCTAACTTACCCCATGCTTTCCTTCCTAGGTGCCACCCATCCCGGGGGCTGTCTGTCTGGATGTATATATCTGTACCCATCCCGGGGCTGTCTGTCTGGATGTATATATCTGTACCCATCCCGGGGGCTGTCTGTGTGGATGTATATATCTGTACCCATCCCGGGGGCTGTCTGTCTGGATGTATATATCTGTAAATACAACTGATTACCTCTACTGGCTATTATTTTGAAGATGGCTGGTATGTCTGGGACATTAAGCATTTGGCAGCTAATTTCAAGCTTTTGTTTTGTCTTATAATCATTGCTTTGTACATCTTCTTTCTATACTTGTATTTTGTTTTGTACACCAGTAGTTAATTATCTTGTGTTCAGAATTTCCAGTCTTAATTATACTGCCACATTTATAATTTTCTACTACAAATGTTATATGTTACGTTACTTTACATTACATTGTTATGTTAAATTATGTTACATTATGTTATGTTACGTTGTTATATTACATTATGTTATGTTATGTTATGTTTTGTTTTGTTATGTTATGTTACATTATGTTATGTTGTTATGTTATGTTCCATTATGTTATGTTACGTTATGTTATGTTATGTTATGTTATGTTATGTTACATTACATTATGTTATGTCTGTCACTAGTTTTACAGATATTGGGTAAAAATAGACTTAAGTTTAGCCCACCTACCTTGTAAAGAAAATCAGTAAGCAAGTAATGAAATTATCTGTGAAGTTGTATGCCTTAGAAGGTTTAAGTGTAGGAAGATGTCCATAACTCTGTTAGGGCACAATGCTGAAGCTGCTTAAAAGGTTAGGAGTTTAGTTCAGAGAGTTAAGTTATGAGCAGATAGCAAGCATTGCTTTGTGGTCTTTGGGTTAATTCACTGATTATTGATTTGCAAATTATATAATTGTGAGTAACTCACTTAACTAGAAAAACAAACCAAGTGGAAACACTCGAAAATCACTAATAAAATCAGAAGAAATGCTGTGATAATGGAGACTGCAAGCACGAACTGGATAACATCTACACTTTATTCAGCACAAAATAACAACCACATGAATGCCTTGAATACAACCATGCATTTTCGTCCACACAATTCAGACTTACTTAACTAACTAGAAAGCACTCAGATCCTGGTTGCCTCCAAAATGAAGCAGTTTGAATTACAGGGATCACCCACTTATCAAATGAAATAATAATGTGAATAAAAATGAACAGAAAATATAGCAAGACGTACACCAGTAGCTATTTAGGGAAGAGGTCAGTGGATCTCAAGAATGTTCAACCCTTGAGAAAAGACTGCAGGGGGAATACTGATAGATACTTTCAGATATTGTGAAGACAACCAATGAAATCTGAGTTAGCATTTTTTATAACAAGTGAAGTATTAATACAAGGGACATGGTTTAAGAAACGAGGCAGGATGACTCAGGTGTAATATTGTTTAGAGAGGGTCTTGGTTATCTGATACATCCTGAAGTCAAACATGGTGGATTTCCTAAAAAAAATCAGGGGATTGAAGATGGCACTGGGCAGACACAAGGCAGGAATGACTATAATTTAGATTATAATGACAGATTACCTATATGGGGAGCCAGTAGAAAAAGTAAGCAGGCCCACATCTGTTTTTGTTTGTGTGTGTAGGTATTTAATTTGCTGATTGGGTAGTCCAAATGAAGCAGATGCCTTTTGGTAGGTGAAACCATTCTGTCATGTATTGTGTTCCTTTGACTCTAACTTCCTTAACATTTGCCTTTGTAGTAGTCAGAGCAGTTAAAAATCTGCAAGTTTGTTTTTATGTGTGGATGTCTGAAAAAAAGTCTGTGGTATGGCACTTAGTCAACTTGACATCAAGAAGGTATGTGCACTTGATAAAACATCAGAAGCATGCTGTCTATATAAAATAATCAACTGCCTGTATTACAGCATCTAAGAAAGCAAAGTACAGTAACGTGTGAACTCATTGTAACAGTAAACCTTGATAAAACAATGGAAGCATGCTCTCCAAATAATATAATCAAATGCTGTATTACAATATTTAAGAAAACAGCGTATGTGCTGAAAATAAAGAAAAAAGTACAGTTACATGTATGAATTTACCGAAACAGTAAATTGTCAAGGGAGAGATTCCTCAAACATTCTTCGTAACGTCTGGGTTTCTACTAATCTAGTTGGTATTTAGATTTTTCTGGTCTGGTTACATTAGACGTTTGCATTCTAGATTGCATAAGGGGGTTATAGGATCTATGTTAAAACAAAGAAAAGTATACATATCGAACGCTCGGATGAGCGAAAACACATATGATCAAATTCGCTATTGTGAGGGGCTGTGCCCCCCACACCCCCTCTTAAAAATATAATTCACCTCCGAGATTGCACTACAGTGAGGAAAGGGCAAATTTTCCGAACTTCACTGTACTTCAAACTTACAATAATGATGTCGATCATATGCATTTTCGCTCATCCGAGAGTTCGATACATATACTTTTCATTGTTTTAACATAGACCCAGGTTATATTTTCAGTGCTTCTTTTCCCTAATGGTCTGTAAAGACTTCTTTAGATGCACTTCTCTATTGAGACCACCTATCAAGTATCTTATCTTGTTTCTTTATAGGACCTTAATTTCACATTAGAAAAACTCTTTCCATCTTTGATCAGTTCATACAGTGGAGTTGAAATTGAAGTTTGTTTTCTGAAAGGGTGTGTTTCTAGTGACAGTTACTTTTTGTAGCCGGTTCTCAAAACCACAAACTTAAAATGATGTTTGGAACAGACTAATTTGTCACGGGACATCTTTAAGGGGAAGGAAGGGTGCAGTGGAGTAGGTAAGGGAAGGTTGGGTTTAAGAAGGTGGGTAGGAAAGGAAAGCTTTACAGGGAGTGGGTAAGAAAGGGTTAACTAGTGGAAGGAGAAGGGAGGAAGTGAGATATGGAAGGGGGAGGGTCTTTAGTGCTTTTGAGGTGGGGAGTTGCTTGCTGGGATCCACATTTTGGCATGATTTAGTGTGAAGCAGGATCACATTCTCGATGACCTGAAGTGGTGGTGATAAGGTAGGCCTTGGGTGATTATAATGAAAGGAGAGGTGAGTACAGTATCCCGGGTAGAATAAGAATAATATTTATTTGGGGGGGGGCAAGAAAGAGGATTTGGACCGTGTATGTGCTGGTAACTTCTCGGTACGATCGGGTACCAAGACTGAATGCTATGGAGAGTAATAGCCCCTGCTAAGCATGGAGTACTTCAGGGATGACAGAGTTGGCATAGTGGTTAATGTCTACACCTCACAGGTGGGGTACAGGCCTTGATTTACTTGGCTGAACCTTGGTTTATGTGCTTGCCTTACACACAAGGCATCCAGGGTTGATAGCTCAGTGGTGGTGTCGGTATTTGTTGGCTGGCAATGGTACAGCAGGAGGCTAAAACATTTTTAGTAAGCAAGTGCCTAGTGATATAAAACAGCAGAGCTTCCTTGTCATGAATTGTTACCCTTACTTGTAGGGCTTGTTGCCCGTGGTTCTGGCCAGTTGTGTTCACTCCGGTTGCTCTAGCCTCTCTCAAGGTTCTGGTCACTGGTTTGTTTCCCATAGTTGGTGGTTTTGAGTGGGGCAGATGCCGTGGAGTAGCAGGTGATCTGGTCATTGGCCTGTTCTCTGCTTTGTGGTGGTGTCGGTGGTTTCCACGCATGCATGGCACTGCTATATTAATATACAAAAAAAAAAAACAGGAAAGAAATAAAACCATCATGCTGTTTATTCAGTGAACATGAGGTTTGCAGAGTGCTCCTGTCATTGGTGGGCAGTGAGATCAGACAGTACACATCATCACAACAGTGGTGGTTTTCACGGGCATATGGCCCGCTTGTAACGATGGTTTGCAAGCATGAGCAGTAACATCTGATACGCTTCAGTTAATTTTAGAAATGACTTGCAAAAAAAAAAAAAAAAAGCAAGTAGTTACTGACTAGTCTGGGGAAAAATGTGGCTGTTTAGTTAAACTTGATGCCATGAGTCTGGTTGCTTTCTCTATTTTTCTCTGGAAGAACGCCTCGTTCATGGAAAAGAGGAGCAGGAGGAAGGAGGTCAGCATAATGATCAAGATGTTTGCTTTACTGAAACAAACAACAATTTACTTACCATAGTGGAGGCAGAACCCGGGTGCATTTTAGTAGGACTAATAATATCCATTGATCCTCTCATAATCCAGAGCCCAGCCTTGCTTTTCTTGGGACAGTAAAATGTCATTTGACTACCTTCAGCCTCACATACTCCATTTTGACAACTTTTAGAAGAACTATTACAGTATGTTGCTTCATGTATGGAAAAAAAAAGTCAGCCAGTGCCTTTAAATGTGAGGGTGAGGAGATGCAGGAATTTCTGGCAAGTACTGGTTGTGTACTACATGTGACAACAATCTCCTGTATCCTCCATATGTCTGCGCTATGGGGTAGGGTTGCAAGACGGAAGCCTTTTATTCACAGAAAAACATCCAGGCCCAGCTAAAAGTTGCAAAACAATACAGCAAGTCTCCCAAAAGCATGCAGGAAAATGTGTCATGGTCTGATGAGACCAAGGTTAAACTTTTTGGCCACAATGCCAAAGGTACGTTTGGTGTAAAAAACAACACTTTGCATCACCAAAAGAACAGAATCCCCACAGTGAAGCATGGTATTGGCAGTATCATGCTTTGGGGTTGCTTTTCTTCAGCTGGAACTGGGGCTTTAGTCAAGGTGGCAGGAAATATGAACAGTTCCAAATACCAGTCACTTTTGGACCAAAACCATCGGGCATCTGCTAGAAAACTGAAGATGAAGAGGAATTTCACCTTTCATCAAGACAATGACCCCGAGCATACATCCAAATCAACAAAAGAATGGCTTCACCAGAAGAAAATTAAAGCTTTGGAATGGCCCAGCCAGACCCCAGACCTAACTCCAATAGAAAATCTGTAGGGTGACCTAAAGAGGGCTGTGCACAAGAGATGTCCTTGCAATCTGACACATTTGGAGCACTTTTGCAAGGAAGAGTGGGCAAATATTGCCAAGTCAAGACATGCCATGCTGATAGACTCCTACCCAAAAAGACTGAAAACTGTAATTAAATCAAAAGGTCCTTCAACAAAGTATTGGTTTAAGGGTGTGCACACTTATGCAACCAGCTTATTGTGTGGTCTTTATTTTTTATATTTTTTCCCCTAACAGATTTGTTTTTCAATTGAATTGTACAGGTCATAGGTCAAATTAAAGGTGTGAAAAGTTTTGAAATTATTTATTGTGGTCTCATTTTTATATCACAAAAAGCTGGCATTTAAAAGGGGTGTGTAAAGTTTTTATATCCACTGTATTTACAATAAACACCAGAGTTTCAGTCATGGGAGATATTAAAAATAAAACAAATGGAAAGTTTTGCACAGTTATAGAAAAATAGTATTTCTAAACTCACTATATTTTCCTGTCTAATCCAAAAGAATTACTGTTCCCCAGTTAAGTTATTTACTGAATAGAGCAAGGCAGGATGATTTGGGTGGGTGGTCCTTGTTGTCAGATCCAAGACAGAACGGAGAATGCTGAGAACAATTTCATACTAATATCGGAGTATAATGTCAGAGTTGGTTACACAATGACATCACATCTGGTCACCTGATTCTTTCCCACACTCACCAACACTAGAAGCTGCTAGGGTTTAACACCTATGTGTTACATACACACAGACAGAGTTTTGCACAGATTATCTGGAAGTCATAAAAAACATAAAACAGTTCCCTTCTTCCTACAGGAGCTACAAGGTATTCTCCAGCACAGACATTGCATCTCTGGCTCCATTCAAAACTGTAGGATAACATCTTTATGGCTTAACCCACAAAGTAATTTAATTTCAGGTATATTTCCTCAAAGTTAGGTGGATTAAGATTAACCGCTGCTCTGCCAAAATATTCTGTTACAATGTATACATTTAAACAGTTGCAATAATGCATGTACATTTTTTTCCTTTTAGCAAGGCACACTGTTGATACATTTTAACACAAGCAAACTTCACAAATACATTTTCAGCACAAGAATCTATGCAAATCAGTTTGATATACAGATGACATATAATTATTTACAAAATTCCAGCTAGCTGTGCTGGCATATGTTACAAATCCACTGCCCTATTTCTCCTGGTACCTCCTATTGTCACAGTTCCTTCACTTTTCCTTTGGAAAAATGCAAGGAATTCTTCTGTCTGTGAAATGCCTCTGTACAGCTGGCCCACCTCATGCAGTTGTTCTGTCTCTGATGATTTCTTGTGCCTTGGCCCTGGCATTTAGTATCATATCAGTATTGTAAGTTTTTACGCACACTGCATTTATGCCCTGCATCTGTCCCTGCCACGGCTACACTTGGCCACAAAAGGCCTAGTCAACTTTATGCTTTTAGAGATACATATGTCATTTGTATCTGTGACATGCAGTAACACCTCCATCTCCTGTGTGATGAACTTTTCTGCCATTGTTGTTCCTTCCATGCCATGACAGAACATCTATACCAGTGGGTTACACATGTGACTCATCATCACAACCAATAGATGTTCTTCGTGTTTCACTGTTGCAGTCATTACATTTGGGTAATCTGCTGGCAGGTTGCCCTCAGTCGGCCTGATTAACAAAGTCGTGGGTCCTGCGTCAGTTGCTGTCCCTTCTTCCATGACGTCAGGTCATCAGGGGTATAAAACACCATTACATCAGTCTTTCTTGCTGTGCGGTGCCCGAAGCAGAAGCAGTTTGCAAGTGCCGGTCGGCCGACTCCTGAAATTTTCATTTTCGAGTTTCAGAACCAAAGTCTTCAACTAAAAGCTAAGTACGCCGTTGGGGAAACTTTTTCTTGCTCCTTACCGATGTCAGTAAAAGTTAATAATTGTATTACTTGTGGGAAGCAAATACCTCATAAGGATTTTCATTTGTACTGTATTCCTTGACTAGGCCCTGACCACGATGTACCTTGCTGTCAGTTTTGTGCTTTATTTAATCAGCGCACTATCCGTCGTCGGTACATTTTTGCTTCTAAATATTTCGGTTCTTGGTTTAATTATCCAGAAATGATGTCAGTTAGCCATCTGACTACCGGAATACTGAAAAAACGCAAATTAAAAGACAGAGACTGACCGTTGAGGTCCAAAACTGCCGATGAGGCTTCTCCTAAGCCAGTCACCAGTTCGCCGGTACTCAGTGAGGTGCTTTCGCAGACCCTGATACCCGCTACTTCTGATTCGCAGGCTTCTACTGAGACCCATTCGGAGTCCGGTATGTCACGAGATGCTTCACATATGGAACCCACGGATGTTTCTACCTTGGATGGGTCTGGAGCCACTGTGCAGGCACCGGCTTCTGAGGGTATATTCAGGTCTACAGATCTGCATATTAAACTGACTCCACCTTAAATACTAAGGCCTAAATCTTGATCTATGTCTAAAAACTGATGCCCAGGCCACATGTTCAGGCCCCTATGCTTAAAAAACAAATGATCAAAATGGCTGAAGATTTAATTACTCTAATCAGGGTAGTCAAACCCCTCCCCCCTTCTAAGAGGCCTAGGGCTGAGCTTGACTATGAATCTTCTGAACAGGATTCTGTTTCTTCTGACTCTTCTAATGACCTGGATTTGTCCATACCTACATATGCGGACTCTGATTCAGAGGATTCCATTCCCTCTGCTTCTCCCCCTGAGGATTTTTCTTTTGGAGAAACTTTACATACCTTAAGGGAGCATTTCCACTGGGAAATTCAAGATTTCTCTGAATCCAAAAAGAGGCTTGGGGATTTCCTCCTTCCTCAGCATAGGCCTTTGGCTGTACCTCCTGTACTAGACATTGTTGATGATGTGTTTTCGGAATCCAGTATGGCCCCTGATTCCCTGCCTCTGACCCCTAGTAAACCAGACAGAAACTACAGGGTTCCTGAGTCCCACAAATTCCTTTTCAAAAATCCTGTTGCGGACCCTGAAACCATTTCTCAGGGGCCCAAGGGCATTAAGGCTTCTACTGCTAAAATCCCTACCCCTTCTGATAGAGACTCCAGGGCGCTGGATAGATGGAGTAAAAAGGTTTATACTTCTGCAACCTTGGCAATCAGGGCTTTAAACTGTCAATTCCATATGCTTAAATATCAACGGCATATAATGGGACTGCTTAAACAGAAAATGATGTTGATTTCTGACTGTGTGGAAAATAAAGATTTACAGGATTTATTGCATTCAGCTGAACAAGTTGGAAAACATACTTTGCAATGTGGTTTTGATTCTTTAGTGGCCTCTTGCAGGGCTGCTGTTACTGGATCGATGCTTAGAAGGCATGCTTGGCTTAAGGAGCAATCTCTGCCTGATCATGTTAAAGCAAAACTGTTGGATGCTCCTTTGCAGCAGGACCGTCTGTTTGGCAATAAGGCTGAAGAAGTTCTAAAAAAGATGGAAGATAAAGCTAAATCTATGCAAACTGTGAAAGATTTCCTACACGTACAATCCCCAAGATTTAGCAGGCACTGGCCTACTAAGAACTGGTCCTTTCCAGCTCCTTCCAGAACCACTCAAGCCAAACCCAGGCACTCCAAAAGCACCAGGTTTCAGTCCCAAGGGACTTTGAAAACTAAGCAATGGGGTACTTCCACTTCCAAATCTGGAAATAACAAAGACACCATCTTATGGTAAACAGTCTCAATGACTTTCCTTTAAGATTACCAAGCACTTACCTCTCAGCTGCCCCTTTGGGGGGAAAACTGGCTCTTCATGTAAAAAACTGGCAACTTATAACCCAGGACAATTGGGTTTTAAATATAGTGTCCCAGGGATACAGATTTCATTTCCACACACTGCCAACTCCAAATGGGTGGCCAGAACAGCACCCAAATCAGTGGGCAGAGGCTCAGTAACAAGTACTTTCCCTCCTAAACATGGGGGCTATTCACCCAGTGCCAGAAGAGGAAAAGGGACAAGGTTTCTATTCCAGACTTTTCCTGGTACCCAGAAAAGACAAATCATGGTGTCCAATTCTGGACCTGTCTACTCTAAACACCTTTCTGGACATTCCAAAATTCAAGATGCTGACACTTCACAAGTTACTTCCTATACTAGGCAAGGATGCCTGGTTGGCAGCTCTAGATTTAAAAGGGGCTTACCTGCATATCCCAATCAGGGAATCTTGCAGAAGATACCTACGCTTCAAAGCAGGCTGCTTGCATTATTAGTTCTCTGAACTGCCCTTTGGCTTGTCTACTGTGCCCAGGCTATTCACAAAGTGCCTGGCTCCAGTAATTGCATTTTGCAGGCAAAGAAATATTCAAATATATCCATACCTGGACGATTGTCTAATTCAGGCAGAAAACCAGGCCATTCTTCTAAAACATCTGGAGTTTGTAAAAAGGGTTCTAACTTGTCTAGGGTACACCATAAACGAAAAGAAATCACAACTGGTACCCTCTCAAAAAATTATATTCCTGGGTGCAAGCTTGAATACAACTGCCCAGATGGCTTTCCTTATGCCAGAAAAGCAAATTCATTTGGTGACTTACTTCAAACAGGTGGCCACAAAAACCCTGCTATCTGCAAGACAAATACTGCAAGCCTTGGGGTTCATGGCCTCCTGCATTATTCTAATTCAGTATGCAAGACTGCATATAAGGAAACTTCAGTGGTACTTAAAAAGTTCATGCAGTCAACATTGTCACAGCCTGGAAACAATGATTCCTATCATACCTTGCCTGCACCTAGAGTTCCTATGGTGGGCAGAAGCCTGCCACCAAAACAAGGGACTGCCATTCACACCACCCCCTGCTGCCCAAATCCTAACTACATATGCATCAGACTGTGCATGGGGGGCTCATCTGGCAGGGAAGTGCATTCAGGGCTCAAAACAAATGCACCTTCATATCAATCAAAAAGAAATGCTAGCTGTACAGAATGCACTGACAGCCTTCAAGGGCTACCTTCATCCAGGACAACTAATGGTAAGGATGGACAACACCACAGTAATGTGGGTCATAAACAAGCAGGGGGTACACCTTCCTAGCCCCCCTGCAGACCAGCCATGGCATTATGGAACACAGCCTTGAGCTACCAAGTACAACTACAGGCTCAATTCCTGCCAGGAAAGCTGAATGTTCTGGCAGATGAACTAAGCAGAAATCTCATGGACCCACACGAATGAAAACTGGAACCATGGATTTTCAACATGTTGACACACAAATGGGGAAGCCCAGACATAGATCTTTTTGCCTCACCCCAGAATTACCAGTTGGACAAATTTTGCACAAGAACTCCTCACAAAAAAGTCTGAAAAGTGGATGCTCTGTCCTTCAGCTGGAAAAATGTATCAGTCTATGCCTTTCCCCCTCTGCCTCTGCTCTCGTTTTACTAAAAGTCAAACAGGACAAACCAAAAATGATTTTGATTGCTCCCGACTGGCCTCACCAACACTGGTACCCACTCCTGCGCAGCATGTCACAAATTTCTCCATGGCACCTGCCTCAGACACCTTCCTTACTCTCACAGCAGGAGAACCAAATTCTGCACCCTCAGCTCTAAACATTGAATCTTGCACCTTGGCTAATCCTTTAAATTCCCCCTTAGCATCCCTCAGCAAACCTGTGATGGATGTCATTTTGGAGGCAAGAAGACCTAGTACTAGAAAATCTTATGCTGACAAATGGAAAAGATTCTCTGCCTGGAATCAGTCTCAAGGGATGAGCACAGCAGTGCCCAATTTACCTCATATTTTGCAATACTTAACTGAGATGCTTCACAAGGGCCTGTCTTTTTCCTCCATAAAAATCCATGCCTCAGCCATTTCAACTCATTACAACACAGAACCCCCCCCCCTCTTCTATCATCCTCTGCTAAAGCAGTATCTCAGAGGGGCCAAAAACTTGAGACCACACAGGAGAGCTCCAACTCTTGCCTGGGACCATTAACTTTGTATTGGAGCAACTAACTCTACCTCCATTCGAGCCACCTGCTACTGCAGACTTAAAATTTCTTTCCTGGAAAACAGCCCTCCTCTTAGCAATCACTTCAGCTAGAAGGATATCTAAATTACTGGCCCTTATGGCAGTGGAGCCTTTCATCATCTTTCATGCGGACAGGGTGTCACTCAGGACCAGTCCATCCTTCATGCCCAAGGTGCTATCCAGTGTGGCTCTTAATCAGTCCATTCATTTGCCAACTTTCTTTCCCAATCCACAGAATAAGGGGGAGTGGATTCTGCATTCATTGGATGTACACAGACAACTTAGATTCTACTTGGACAGGACTAAATCTCGAAGAAAATCTGAACAACTGCTGGTAGCATTTGCAGCAGGGGCAGAGGGGAAGGCTATTTCAAAACAAACCATTTCAAAATGGATAAGCCATTGTATTCATTTTTGCTATAAGCACCATGGAAAACCTATCCCCCAGGGGATCAGATCTCATTCCGCCAGGGCTGCATCTACTTCTACAGCCTTTCTCAGAGATGTTCCTACCAGAGATATTCTAGAAGCTGCTACCTGGAGTTCAGTTCATACTTTCACCAAGCATTATCACTTACCAATTTTCTCTAAATCCAGAGCTGGCTTTGCCTCTGCTCTTTTACAGGGCCTTATAGCTGGTCCTAATGTTGTATAAATCCATCCTCCCAACCATAGCTTTGGGAATCTACCCAAATGACTATGCTATCTGCACATATGCATCATACATGCTAGCATACCTGTTGCTGTGACAGTATGGCACAGTGTCAAAAAGGTTGCACTGTAACAGCACACAGATCTATGGCCACCATAATGGTGCAAGGGTGAGTATGGAGATAAAGTATAGTTATATACACTTACCATAAATGTAGATGTTTGAGTGTATTCACTGTTACAGTCTTGGTTACCCTCCCTACAGCCCCCTGTTTTTCTCTTACTATATCTCTACTTTCTTTTACTATGCTTAAAAGCCTTTTTGGTGTATTTGCTTTTGTTTGGAGATATATTGTTGTGTTTTTACTTACTTATATATAATTTGCTCCCCATTTGGGGGGCACCTGACATCTGGGGCAAGAAAAACTGATGTAATGGTATTGGCTGCATGTTTTATACCCCTGACGACCTGACGTCATGGAAGAAGGGACAGCAACTGACACAGGACCCAAGACTTTGTTAATCAGGCCGACTGAGGGCAACCTGCCAGCAGATTACGCAAATATAATGACTGCAACAGTGAATACACTCAAACATCTACATATATGGTAAGTGTATATAACTGTACTTTATCTCCATACTCACCCTTGCACCATTATGGTGGCCATAGATCTGTGTGCTGTTACAGTGCAACCTTTTTGACACTGTGCCATACTGTCACAGCAACAGGTATGCTAGCATGTATGATGCATATGTGCAGATAGCATAGTCTTTGCCTGTGTGACTGGAAACCCACTATGCACTGTATTATTTTTTGCTGTCCGTACACATGAAGTATAGTGATGTGTCACCTACACAATCAGACAGTGCCCAAGCCTGTTTTTCTTGTGTCCTGTTACATTAAGTCTCCTCAATGGGACTGCTAACTATCCTCCTGGCTCCCTGTGCCATTTTAGCAGCTCTGGAGTGCTTAGCTACATGTATCAATGTGCATAGTTTCAGGTAGGTGACCTGCATGACACTTTCTCTGGGTCACATGCTGTCTCTTAGTGTGGTCAGTTTATTTAAAGAGTTATTGCTGTTATCACAGCTGTGATGATTCATTGCTGACCTGGGCATGGTCAGGTTATACCAGCACTCTGTCTCATCCTCGTCAGCCACATCTCCTTAAATTTATTTTGTTATTTACCACTGCTCAGTTTTGAATACCCTCCAATGTCATTGAAAAGTGGCAAAAGTTTATCATTTGAATAAATTGAACTGTCTTGAATCACAATGCTTAGTGTTAAGTTATTATTTTGTGGCTTCTTTGCTGATATTTTAGTCATTTTGTATAATTAGTTTTACATTCTCAGTGATAATCAGTACAGTCCAGCATTTTTTGTTTTGCCTTTTTTTTTACAGAAGTGAGACACTTCTTTAATGCAGGGTACACAGTGTTATTCTCCATATGAAGATTATTTTACAGAACTTTTTTTTTTGGCACATGAAGTGCAACAGGACTGACTTGGAGTCTATAATTCCCTGCCCAGCCTTTCCTGAGCAAGCATAACAATCATTCTGTTCCAACAGCTAGAAATATCAGTTTTTGAGGCCTCCCCTAGAGAAAAAACAAAATTAGAATATGTTGCTTAGCTTTCACTTCGGTTTAGCCCTGCCATGTTGTATGCTGGCCACAGAAGTGTACTGGGAGACAGCTGCTTTATACTGGAATGTATATTTTCTGGCAAGAAAAAAAAACAACATCGAGCTGGCTGGAAAAAATGGAATATGACCAAATGTCTAGCATTTAAAAGCCATTCTGTTTGCCTCATGTTTCATTTAAGAAATACAATGATTAGAAGTACTGTAGAAGATGATTCTTGAGTTACCACTAACATGAAATATATGAATTCAGTTATGAGTGATCTGCAGTGAAAATATTTCCTGCTACAGATACCAGTGACCGCTTGAAATCTCAACAGCCTGCTTTTTGACTTTAAGTCACGGTGGTATCAATGTCTCTTTATTCTCCCTGTCTTTCTTCTGATACAAATTTTCCCAGTGTCCTCATGGCTGATGTGCTCTGGAAAACAAAATATTAAGCCTCAGTTTATAAATGATACTGGAATATCACAAATCAATGTCTTAAACTTGATAGGTTATCTAAAATTAACTGCGGAAGTGTTTCTTAGCTGCTGGTGTAAGAAGTAAGCTGTTAACATTCTGATATTATCATATTGGTCATTATCCTTGCAAGTTATAAGGAAGGTTACTTGTATGATTTAAGTTTTCTTGAGCCATTTCTCAGCGTGTGCATTTACTTATTTATTTTATTTTGCTTTTACTGTTTTTTTTTAAACTGGGTTTAGTAAAAAAAAATCAGCAGAAACCTGGGGAGAAATGTTCCAGCATATTACTGTTTTTTTATTAAAGACTTTTTCTATTAAAGGGGAGAAAGTGTTAATCTAAGACCACCTGACAAACAGCAGTTAGTGAGACATCCTATGTATCTGTTGATATAGTAACAAAAGCATAGTTGCTCCTCTGTATGGATAGCATAACATTCAAATGGAGAAAAAAACAGCAAAATGGCTGGATGCTTCAAACACTAAAAAAAAATAAAAATAATAAATTTTCTAAAAACGGGATAAGCTTAGATTTCGGGTTTTGGTGGAATTTGTTTGTTTAATGTGTTGTTTTTGATGTGATGTCATCTGATGAAGGGATACCCTGATGAAGCTTTATCTGTTTGCGCTTATTTGTTTTATTTTTCTTTTTTCTGTTTTTTGCTTCGCTTGTGTGTGCCTTTGGAGGAACCATTTCAGCACCTAGCATTGATTATTGGACTTATAACATTCAAATGGCAAAGCAGTTATCACAGACAAGTCCAGGTCAGATGGTCTGCATAATTAGAAACTGGTTAGCACCCAGACAGAGCTGTGATGTAACTGGAATCCTAGTTAAACTGCAGCTTTAGTTACACTCTGGAACAAAGTACCACACTAAAGGGCCTAGTGTACTTTAGGTAATTACTTCCTTCCTCTTCAGTCAGAAATAAGAACTAATGACACGATGTGGAAAAAAAAAAAGAAGGTAGCACCTAATTGTCTGTAGTTTAAATCAGAGGTTCAACAAGATGAAAACCTGTATCATTGACACAATATCCTGTTACCCTTGCCATACAGGTCCATGATGCAGTCACACTGTCTAGCTTAGGATGGGCCACCCTAATACTCCTTTCAACTCAGCTCCACTAAGCCTGTACATTGATTACAAACGACATATAAAAAGCAAAATCCAAAAACAACGAAACCCCAGGTCACCATCAACACAAAACATACCAGTTAAAACATTTCAAAGTGAAACCCCCCACACACCCCTAACTAAATGTACCAACTCCGTGATCGCACTACAGTGGGGTAAAAGGCAATGTCACAGCTCAGGCTAAGTGATTTCTTTCCCTAGGAAAGAACTCGCTGACCTGAGCTTTTGCTGTCTTTGGATTTCGCTCTATATGTGTCATTGGTTTCATCATGTGCTAATGAGGCATTTTGAGGAGTGGCATATGCTAATTAGCCATGTGCTGTCCCTGAAGAAAAGGATTTTTGCACCTCTAAATTAGCACGGCCAACCATGTTAATTAACCTGGCTGAAATGTCAGTCACCCATTTCTTCTAATGGAAGAGATCACATTGCAGGTAACTGCCTGAGATGTTAGTGGAGAGGTAGTGCTGGGGGGGGGGGTGTATGTGTGTGGTGGTGGGAGCGCATGTTTGCAGAGGTATGAATGGTTTTAGGTGAGTATGTGTGTGTGTGTGTGTGTGTGTGTGTGTGTGTGTGTGTGTGTGGTTGTGTGCATATGTGTCTGTCTGCCTGGGTGGTTGTGTGTGGTTGTGTGCATATGTGTCTGTCTGCCTGTGTGGTCTCAGTATGGGTTAGTTTGATGAACGGTACAGTAGTCATCCATATGAGTGTGATGGTCAATGGGTGAATGTCTCCATGAGAGCAATCAGTTTGGGAAGTGTGTGTCATACCTCTCATCATCCATGCTCAAACCTTCAGACGAAGTACATGACAGAGGGGGGAGGATTCACTATTAAACTCTTAAGTCACTCAAAAAGTTAACATAAGAACAGGTTTTGCATAATGATGTTTTCCTGAACAATAATGAACAATAAAAAAATGAGGCAGTAATGTCTTGCATTATTGACTGATTACAGTCATCTATTATTTATGAGAGGGAGGCAACATCAAGGATGTTCTGTAAACTGGAAGAGTGAGTGTTGGGGGGCGGTGGCCATAAGCATTAAGGGACAAGCCTAACTTAGTGAAGGAAGGAATGAAGATCACAAAGTGGGGAGAAATGTTAAGTATTACACTAATTCACTTAAGAAGTTAATAGAACAGCCTGTTAAGCATCACAATGTATTTTCAGAACAATAAGAGGTATGAAACTCTAGTGTATGGCATTATTGACTGGCTGTAACCCTATGTGATTTATGAGAAAAAAGCACAAAACCTAGAGGTAACGTCAGGGGCATTTTATAAAATCAGAGACCATTGTAAGGTATGGGGTGTATATATATGTGTGGGTTTGAATACATGCATGTGTGTGGGACAGTGAAGGGGGAGTTCCTGTCTCAATGCAATGCTTGGGCCTCTTATGGTAAGCACTGCTGACAGTGCTGTTTAGCACTGGTGCAATATAACTCAGTTCGAAGACATGCAAATTACTGGTACTGAGGTTTTGCTCATTGTGGCTAAACGTGTCTCTGGATTGCATTTCTCACAATTGCAGAAACTGCTGCTTTTGGCTACAGCAGTTTCTGCGAGTGCAGGGAAATATCTTTGAATTCCAGTCTATCTCAATGTGGTCTCATTTGTGGGAGCCAGTACAGAATTTATAATAAGTACAGCACCAGGATGAATCCTTTATCACTTCCAAACACATTATAGTGCAGTGAAAAAGGGGAAACTGCAGAGGAGCTCTTTTCATAATTATCACAAAAGTATTGGTCTATGTCTCCTTTTACTACTGGAAGAAATAGAAATATTTAGCTTAGGCAATATAATAATTTGACATGTTCAAAACTGCCTCCTTAATAGTTACCTTATAGTACTAAGTAAGGAGGCATTATCATCACCTACATTCCCCTGTAATATGGTACTACAGTGATTCAGGTCCATATTGTCTTTTTTTCATAATTACTTTCATCATACATGTTCAAAACTGCCTCCTTAATAGTTACCTTATAGTACTAAGTAAGGAGGCATTATCATCACCTACATTCCCCTGTAATATGGTACTACAGTGATTCAGGCCCATATTGTCTTTTTTTCATAATTACTTTCATCATACAAGCCCTCTAGTCCAAATCCCTCTTTACAAAGTAATTTAGTATGTCTTTGGAGTATCAGACCCTTTTTAAATAGAGACCTGGCTTCTCTGTTTGACCAGTTTACTATTACACAACTTATAAATTACAATAAAAACAAAGTGATATTATATGGCTCTGCAACAGACCCCAGCATAACAAATTTTCCCTACCTTTTGCAGGGGATGTCTCCAGTAAATATTGATTGGACATATTGTCAAATTGCAGAACATCAAACTCAATAGTCTGAAACTATAAAATATTAGCATATGCTGTTATCTGTTTCCCAGAGGTCTGTTATAGTTGGGGGGGGGGGTTGCCCTTTCACAGTTATAGTGCAATGTTGGAGTTAGTATTTATAACTAATGGGATGGAGTATACTTTTTAGTTTGGTTTTCTGCAGTTTGGCAATTTATGCAGTCAAAGTTTAAAAATAGACCATTTGCAGGATATTATAAAACTGAATAAATTCAATAGCTTTTGATACATCCCTCCTTAACCCCCACCAGCATGTTGTTGTTACACACATTAATGGTTGGGAGATTGGCATAATGGTTAAGGTGTTTACACTGTAGACACAAGGTGTAGTGTTTGAGTCTCACACGGGGTAATTAGCTAGGCTTAAAATGTCCCACAAGGGCAGTTAGCCTAGTACTAACCCATGAAGGCTGAAATAGATGCTGATTGTTTACTATCATGATCTTCTAATACAAGTAGTCAAATGGCCATTAGTAAGGTCAGTTTTTTCCTCACTTTAGAATGCGAAATACCTGAAAGAAATCCAGTAAGGCTAAAGAGGTCAGTAAGTAGAATTTGCAGATTAATTGTTGGCTGATGTAAAAGTGAGCATCCCTATGATAACATCAGCAAACCCAGCTGGTTGCCCACTGTATTTAGAGCTATATTCTTACCAGTACTCACAGATCCAAACTGCTGAACACAGGATAATGCCTGTCATTAAAATGATAATAATAAGGCTATACCCAGCACTCTCCACAGCTAGTCTTGAGTGTCCTGTGCATTCTTCAGCATTTTTATTGATCAGCAATAATGCTTGCTCAGTGCAAGGCCTGACACTGTAGAACTCCATTCTTCTAACCTTTAGACTACTATATATATATATATATATATATATATATATATATATATATATATATATATATAGATAGATTTTTTTTGTGTGCCAGCCCTGTACTAATATTTGAGCATGCTGTTACAGTACAGACACCATCCTGGAGTACCTCACAGGTTTCAGAACAAATTTAATGCATAATTAATGGATACATTTATTAAAACCAGACATAACCAAGTCTGTTCTACTCAGACAGGTCTCCTTATTTGTCTGCCTCTTCAGTTGTACATATGTTTCTGTCTTTACATTCTTTGCCTTATTCTTACTCCCCTTTCCTCTCCTTCTTCCTCTCAGTTTGCATATAATACAGGTTTGGTTATGCTATACGTAGTACAACAACAGAGTGCTGATATGTTTAGCTTTTATGCCTTACTTGTCCATTTGGCCAGTGATGACCCTTTTTGTACAGCGTTACTATAATATGGCATTGGTTATGTGTAATCCTATGGCCTTTCATTCCCCTTGGAGCTGGAGTCAGGAGCCAGGGCTGGTTCAGTCTTCCATGCTAGGTATCAGGATTTTCTGTTTTTTTATCCCTGGCAGCCATGTTGTGGCTGTGGCTTCCTTATCCTGCTTGCAACTCAGGATGTCTGTATAATTCTGTACATGCTGTCCTTGGTTTGTGGTCCTGCACACCACTATTGCAACTAATGCAAACCCTGGTCTCTGTCCTTCTGGACTGACTGTGACCCTTTTCACCATGGTGAACAATCCAGTGCTAGCTGTTTGCTTATGTATTTATTTACTTTTTGAATGGGGTAATAATAGACTGATGCAAAATAAACCAATTTCAGCCACAGCCCAGAAGTATAACACTGAAGAGACACACAATTTAAGTACAATAAAAGTGTAAGCAATCCCACTGTATTATTTTAATTTGTTTTTCACAATTAAAGGTCGCTCTGACCCCTAATGTGCCATTGTTTGTCTGAGACAGTGAAATCTCAAAGTCAATCGAATTTACTAACATACTTATTACAGTTGAGAGGCAGAGCATATTGCTACAAGTATGTGTAGGTTTGTTTGAAGACTTAACCATGCAGTATGCTGCAAAGGGTACTTCTTATTCTATTTCTGCACCTGAAGAGAAGCTGTGGTCTTGTCAGGAACACATCGAGCCATACTGCTTTTGTATTTATTTCCTTTTTCTGGACACACAAAGGGACAATTTCAAGTTTCCCAAGAAAATTCAGTATTTGCTGTACCTTGATATCAAATAAGTGCTTCTAGTATAGTACCAAAAAAGTTCTTCTGTTCTTCTAGGGATTTCTTAGGCATCTTACTTGTAGATAAAATCCTTTCATCTCTCTGTATTTTGTACAATTAAATCAGTAACTCTTTACTTGAAGTTGGTTATACTCTGTGTTAACTCTTTTCCTATGGAAATCATAGCCAATGTCATCATTCTTTCCTGGCCCATAGTTCTATGAAGAAAAGTTTTAATTCTTTTCAGTGTTGAAAAATACCTTTCAGCCTCAGTAGTTGACAGTGGTGTGGTGGCTATAATCAACAACACACTGAAAGTCTCTCAAGACACACTATGAGTTGTTCACCAAGAATTTTAACATTTTGAGTGCACTGCCAGTTGCTACAAAGTCTTCACGGTGATACACTACTCCAAGTTCTGTTCTAAGTTGTCCCCTCAACTGGAATGGATAGTTTTCATGGTTTCCTGGAAGCTGTTTTGCGTATGCTGAAAAGTTTCTAGGCAGTAACAGCTGAAAAGGCTAATGTTGCCCAGTTTGTTCAGATCATGCCATTGTCTGGAACTTTATGACATCACAGACCTCCTTTGCGGCAACAGACAATATCTGGTGCAGTGGTTGGGATTCTGATGGTCATCATCTACATTTTGCCTGGATATCCTCTGTCTAAAGGTACTGCTCTGTAATGCCATCAATATCTGATCTGACACTGTCCACTGCATTTACGAATATGTGCAGATCTTTTTCAACTGCGGTTGTATCTGTGATACAACACTGAATCATCTGTACAGAATGTCAACATGGGGCAGTATACAACAGAAAACTATCAGCCAAAACTCAAATTCATCATCTGCAAGCATTTGCTTTAGTCCATTTGCTTCCTGTACAGTTGCTGCAGTAGATGTGGGACATTTGCACAAATAATTGAAACACTCTGCCAGCAAGTCTGAGTTTTTATATACTGCACTTACAGTATGGATTTTAAAGTTCCACCATGTTCCAGACACTTATGGCATAAGTCATGCTACTGTATTCTCCAGACCAATTTGTCGTTTAACTGAATGCAAGAAGAAGGCTGGAATTAAGGGTTGAAAAAGTCCTTGCTTCAGTATTATGTGGTGTGGCTCTTTCCATTACTAGTTTAAGTTGGTAGGCATAGCAGTTTTCAGAATAAGCATATTCAGATTCCTGCCTTATGATAGCCTGGACACAAGCTGAACTCCACTTATAACAGATGCACCATACTAACTCTGAGCAACCACTTAGGCTGATCTCCACTATTTCCTTCAACTGTTCACTTATCATGTCAGCAATATGCTCTGCAGTCTGTCCAGGTGGTATAAAATAGCCCCAAGTACATTCCTGCACCTGGCCAATGACCATTGACAACACAATGGAGCCTAATAACAGTTTTGCACAACAGTGCATCATCAGTGATTTCATTTCCAATTACTGCTACAGTTTTTGCAGTACTAATCCTTTTTTAATTTCTTCTCTGTATATTGCTAGCATGCAATCCACAAGTTTATTTTGAACTGATTTTTAATGTACCTTTCAAAACAGTGTTTTTATGTGTCCTGCCATCTTCTGATCCATCTTGCAGGTGAAGTCTACAAGTCTGTGGAACATTCCAGCACTCGGTGAGTCTTCAGATTTATCAAGGCCTTTTTTCAAAGCTACATCCTGTTCACAACACAGCTTGATGTAATTAGTTATTAGTGAAAGAGCATGCCAGTTTTCTTCTACCTTCTTGTTGTCTTTCCACAGATAACTGGTGTCCAGTACTTAACTAAGAACTAATATCTATAGTTCCCAAAATTGCTAGACACATTGGGTTGTTAACATTTTTAGCAGACTGTTTATGTTTTCTAACCTTTCCTGCCATTCTCTTCAGGTCATTCACACCATTTGATGTCCAAGCATCCTCTGCATCAGCCAATGAGCATGGAAAACAGTAAAAAGTGCTTGTTTTCTCACACCCATAGACTGAGCTGCTGAAGCTGCATCTGTATGTTCTTGACCTAGCTGTATGTTCTAACGCTATCTTGAGATCAGGTGTGGGTATTCCAGTCCTCCGGAGTCTTAACTTCTTATCTAAACTCAAGTCTCTAATGTTAATTGATTTTAGACAGGTCACTGTAACAGCCCGCTCACTCATTCATGCTGATGTTGTAGTGGTGGTAATCCTGAAGTAAACATGTATTACAGACATGATTAAGTGCTTACAGGTCAAGTAGAGCTTCATGTACAGTTCTTATTTAACAAACAATGGTTCATATGCAATGTTTTTTTAAGTCTGAACCCTGTTTATCACTTAAAAAATACACCACTGGAGAAATATATACATTTTTTTCCTTATGCAATAACAACACAAAAAAGGCATATTCTAGATATACTTGTCTGTTTTTCACCCCGCCCTACTCCAGCAGAAGAAATGTCATAACCAAATGTAATGAAAACTGAAAATAAAGCAACTTGGCAACCTTGCAGTTTCTGATTTGCCACATAGGCCTGTTGGTATAATACAAGGCTTAGCATCCCTCTGACACCAATTCTAAAATTTGTAGTATATTTGAACATATTCTGGACATTCATTTGAAATTCTGTATTTAGACTTTGCTTTTAAGTTTTCAGTAAAAGAAAGCCATACAAATGTAACGGAAATGCAGGCTGAATTTCTGATAGCGAATTGCCTAGCAAGTAACACTGCCATGTAATACCCCTTCCCATTACCAGGTCAATTTTATATCAGGACTTTCTGAGAGAAGCACTACTGTTGATGTTATAAAAGCAAAATGTATACCATGTATTATGTATTTGTTCCCTGTGAGAAAATAAAAAAGAAAAAATGTTCATGTGTTTGCACTACGAACTGACTTCAAAGACATTTTACATAAGGGAGGTTATCCTTTTACAATAATAAAGTAGCAAATTGGAAGGAAAAAAAGGAAATAAAGCACAGGTCAGACTCTGCAAAAGTTTGGGGAACTAAATTAAACTTAAAAGCAGTCAAAATTATTTAATGCACATACAGCTTGCATTTTGCCCTACGCTAGTAATGCTGCTTGCCAAAAATATGTCCTCTGAAAATCTCTTCTTGTACTTAACAGTTCCAGTAAGTTTGTGCAAAAATATACATTTATAAAAGAAAAAATAGCTTTCCTTAGCAGAACACACATTCATAGACACATGCAAGAATGTCTTCTTACAGGAACAGTCATTTCATCCACAAACAGCCACCCGTACCAATGACCTAACTCAAGTATCTGTCTCCACCATGCCAACACAAATAATAATACTAATTCTTTCATGAATGTATTTACACAGTGTCACAGCGTGTGATCCATCTTGTTAGTAATTTCATCCACACACAGTCCCAATCCCCATTGCCCAGTTACAGTATCTGGTGTGAGGTTAAAAAAAATTAAAGAGACGACACAGGTTATACCAATGTATTTTTTCACATAAACAGTAGCCAGAGTTCAAAGCTTGTGGTCATTTTTACTTTGTCCCATTAGTTCTGCAAAGCCAGAATTACAAGAGAGAGCAACAGGCCAGTCATTTCATTTACAAACAGCCCCCCCCATGCCTATTATCTACCTAAAGTAGGTGGTTTGGTCATACCAGGATAAAAAAACAGTAATAATAATGTTTTTATTAATGTATTTTTGGATGTACACAGTTTACATTCCATCTTGTTTTACCCAAATACACATTGGTCCTGGAAAGCCTGAACTAAAAGAACAAAACAACAGGGCCAATCATTTTATCCACAGTCAACATATCTAAATAAATAGGTTCATAGGTTAGTACTAAGCTAACTGCTCTTACGAGCCATTTTAAGCCTAGCCAATTATCCCTTGTGAGACTCAAACCTTGCACCTTGTGTTTGTAAGGCAAACACCTTAACCATTAGGCCACCCCCCCAATCAATTGCCCACCTAAAGTATCTGCTTTGCCCCTGCCAGGATTACAATGAAAATAGTAATGGTTGTATTAACTTAGTCTGTTGTACAGAAACAGTAGTCACAGGCTTGTATGCCAGCTTTTTTACCCAGATATGCATTAATCTTGCAAAGCTAGAATTGTCGCTGTAAACAGCACGGTCAGTTGTTTCATTCACAAATATCGCCCCTCTCCATTACCTACCTAAAGTATCTGCTTTGACCCTCCCAGGATTAAAAGAGAAATAATAGTAATGATTAGGCTGCATTAATTTAGTTTTATTGGCTGAAACACTAGTCACAGCTTGCCTTATCCAAATACACATTTTATTTTATTTTACTTTTCTTGACCGGGTTTGTCCAACTGGATTTAGTCAAAAACCCTTTTTAGCACATTCCTGGGCAGAAAAGTTCCAGCAATATTAACAACATTTTTAAACAGACAATCACTATATACATGAACAGACATTAAATAATACACATTAGCAGTTGCTCATACAGTTACTAATTAGATTGCATTTATATGAAAGTAAAGACAGCTTTTACAGTCTTGCACAGTCGGTATTACAACAACAGTAAACAAGAGGGACAGTTGTTTCTTTCACACATAGTCCCAATCTCCATTACTGTTGCCCATCCACAGTATCTGGTTTGATCTTGCGAGGTTAAAAAAAATGAAAAAATATGACACTGGTTATGTTAATGCCTTTTTTTCACATAAACAGTATCCAGACCTCAGAGCTGTGGTTAATTTTCCTTCACAGAAATGCACATTAGTCTTGCAAAGTCAGAACTACAGTAGTAAACAGCAGGGAGAGCAATGTTGCTAAACTGAAGTAAACTCCCTTTTCTCAGTGGGAAGTTAACTTCAAAGGTTTCCGTTCTTACTGGCACTTGTGTCAGCAGCCACATCACACATACATACAAGCTGTATTCATGTGACAGGCTGCTGAACTTAACAGTCAGGTCCCCAAATAAATTAGTATGGTTAAAAACCACATTGGCTTCTGGGTATCTTTTCTGATGTATGTTCAGATTCTCAGCTGTTTTAAATAAAACAGTTGTCAGTTTTTTGTTTTGTTTTTGTTTTACAATGTGATTTGGAACTTGAGCATGTATGTGCACTGCTCAAGTTCCATACAACTCTCGCACAATGCAGCTGCTATGAGCTGCTTAAGTAAATTAATTGAATCTCTGTCCTTTTTTTAAACATTTAAAAATATAGCTCTGTCAAAGGAGAGGAGGCTGCAGCCCAACAGTCCAGTATTACAAGCCACCCCTGCTACTCAAACTTTTTCACAAGTACATTATTTCTGTCTATTTTCATCTCCTGCTACATTTTCATCAAACATTGCATCCATTCTTCCTGCTTTTATTTTTATTTTTTTCCACAAGTAATGAAACTTCCTCTATTTTCATTAAAAATATTGTATAAACAGCATATTTTAACATTTTCTATATTTTTCATATAGCTATTTCTCTTGTTCTATCACCACATTATTCTATTTCTTTTTTTTCCGTGTTTTTTATAATTCTGTTATATACTCTCATATTCCTCTGCTTCACTCTTTTTTCTACAATCAAAAATATTTTCTTGAATTTTTCTTTATAAGCATTCCACCAGTCTGTCCAGTTTTCATAATGTACTGTTAATGCCATACGGTGTTCTCATAAAATCTTACTCCCCCTTTTTTGTTTTCAGACAAATGTCTCATTTGTTTCATCAGTCTCTCCAATAAATCTTTTTAATTCTTTTCCCTTCCTTTATAATTTCTTTTTTATCCCCTATTGTAGCCCACACTGCTGTATGATCTGAAAACACAGCCATTTCTAACCCATGTTATTTCTTTCGTATCTGTTGAATACACCAAATAAGCAATCTCAATTCTAAAAGTCCCCCTTTTATACCTCTGTTCTCAAATGTATTCCTATTTTCAACCCTCCATGTCTAATAACTTCTCTTATTACTTCGTGTTGTTTCTCTGCTGTCAGGGTGAAGGGGTGTTATTTTCACAGTTCCTTTTTCAAATTGCAGTTAATATCTCCCACCATAATAATTGACATATTGAATAGGACAAAGGTCCTGTCCATCGTATTGGTGTAAGTATAAAGTACAGTTATCCATACACTTCATTTCCCTTTTCTTATATCACATATTACTGGTCTTGTATGTACTACTGCTGTCATAGCTAGTATCATTACCTCGTACTACTGCTGTCATAGCTAGTATCATTACCTCGTACTACTGCTGTCATAGCTAGTATCATTACCTCGTACTACTGCTGTCATAGCTAGTATCATTACCTCGTACTACTGCTGTTATACTAGTATCATTACCTCGTACTACTGCTGTTATACTAGTATCATTACCTCGTACTACTGCTATCATAGCTAGTATCATTAGCTCTTCATTTAAAAAAAATATTCCTGAACACGTTATTCCCCACTGACAATATAATCTTTTTACTCCATATTACCTCAATTTGAATTTATTTTCCCCTTCCTTAATATGTCTTGTGCCTATTAAAATATAACCTCCATACTTTTTTGCACCATTCACACTACCGCACTTCTAATAATAGTTCAAATCTTATTTATATTTAGTGATAATATTCCTAAGTTGTCCCTTTCTTTTTTGTGTCGTTCTCATTTCCAGTTTTTTTTATTTTTTTCTCTTTATCGTCCCTCCAACTGTTTTATCATCATTTTCTTCTTGATCTTCTTCTGTCTCAAATTCTCCATCTTCCTCTTCTTCACTTCCTAGAGCTGCATATGTGCTTTATACTGCATTGTAATACTTTCTGTTTTGGGAACATTTCCTACCTCATTCCCATAGGATCATAACCATCATAGGAGGTTATTAGGCTAACGGGCCAAGACCTTTTTTCAGCCTAGCCATTCATGCCCCAGATTTCCCAATTATCAATACCCATGGGCTAGAATAGCTTTGGTATATACCTGTTACGTAGGACATCTATAAACTGCCCCTCGCCATCCTCCTTCTCTGTCTTAGTTCCATTTTCTCACTCATTTATCTTATGCATAATACTTTCTCCACTGACATCTTAATTTTTTAACTGCATGCACCTTATTACACACAGACATTCTGAAATGCACCGAAGTACTGAAAAAATATAGTCATTCCATGGTACCAATGAGTTATTTTTCTCCACTTCATTCATAATTGTTTCAAGTAAAGTTTTTAATAGTAACCTTGCAAAAGTATTCTGCTGCTAAATGTATTAATGCAGTCTTGTGCTTTCAACCCCAAAGGTAAACCAATACTGTTCATAACTTCATACCTGTTAATAGTGTTACTACTCTGTTGTGATTCTTAGCACTGTTTTCCTCTTTTGGTTTTGTTGTCTTTCCATCAGTCCTTGTCTTAGTTCAGCTTTAGTCACAGCAGCTTTCTTGTCTTTATCATTTCTGTGTATGAAAGAGATGTCTTGCTGCTCACAACCACACCCTGGTGCAAGGGCATGCTTTTAAAACCAGATAGTCCACTGGCCAAGAATACTGCCATGCTGATGTCTGCACCTTCCAGGAATCCATCTGCTTTTCCTGAATCATCTGGCAGCACCTCTTTTGATAATTCTCCAAGCATGTGATCCACTACAGTACCCAACTTGCTTCATCATCAGCATTCGGCTCACCTCAATCCATCCTCTTCGTCAACACAAGATTTTCCAGACCTCATATCTCCAACCCTGTAAGGACAACCTCCCCTCTTACTGAGTTTGTTTGTCAAAATTCAGTATTCTGCATCAGTCCACCCTCTACCCACTGTTGCCTTTCCTACTCCATCATGGAAAACGTTAATCTTGGCAGCAGCCCTACAGTGCCACCTATTAACCAAAAAGACTAGGAGAAGTTCACTACTGCCCTGCCCAAATTTCACCTTGTCATTTATGAATACCACCTAGGGTCTATCCAGGAAAGAGGACACTGGCCTTGGATTAACCTGGCCAACATACAGTAAATACATATACAAATAAATAAATAAATTAGGTATCTTGATGATTCCTTTGCAAGTAGTTAACTTGGGATCAGCAATTAAAAGCAAAGTTGCTTATGTTAGTGTAATGAACCAACTTTAGTATACTATTATAACTGACTGGGCTGAAGCAATGACTGCAGATGCAGACACCACAAGAGGTGAAAAGGGTCTCAGAGGAGCAGACATTGGGTCCTATTCCAAAATACTTGCTCTCAGTGTAAATGACCACTTACACTGAGAGCAGGTGTTTTGGAATATGGTCCCTGGTGTAAAACTATTTATAGATAGGCCTTACACCAAAGTAAGTGACTTACAGTAAGGCAATTCTTTTGGAATCAGGACTGACTCACACTGAGAACAACTTTTTTGGAATCTGCCCAATTACTTGACAAAATCTTGGTGCTGCAAGGTAGCATCTCCTGTAGCCATTTTTCTGAATTAATAAGAATACGTAAATAAGTTTAGGCAACATTAATGGTTTGTGTATCGTCTGCTGGTCTTATAAACCACTCCAATAAAGGAAGCTGAAAGTATCTATTTTTTTTCCTATTCACCTTACTTTCTGACTCTGTTTTCCGATCTCTTTATGCTAACAATAAAGCAGCATGTAGCTGACCTACACTTTTCTTTTTAATTCTCTGCTGCAATTAGATGAACGTAATGGACCACTTTCCTGTTTGCTTTTTTTCCAGA
>NC_056729.1:1217605818-1217670818 GCF_019279795.1 Protopterus annectens
ACAAAGACCTACATGTGCCACTGGATGAACCTCTGACTTGAGCCATGCTTTTCCAGAAGCTTCATTGACAGTTAGTATTTTTACTATATTTCACTATATTTAGTTTCCTAAATTGGTTGCTGTGAGAACTTTGCAGACACAAGGCATATGTAAAGCCATATATCCCATACTCCATGCACAAGATCTAAGTAGTAGATAAAGACAGTGTCTGCAGTTCAGGATTAAGCCCCAGACAGTGAAGCTGTGAGGCAGAAATCTAACCATCCGTATTTCCCATCCACCACATATTTTGACATTTGCATATATGAAATTTATAATTGCTGGATATATGACCACTTCTGACAAACTTTAAAGCACTACTGTTATAAACCAGAGCTCAGCAGAAAGCTGTGTACTTTTTGTGTTTGTTTATCCTGATAAAGAGGATGTCCCTATTTCTGTGCCATTTGCCATGTTCATCTGACCAGCAATATCCATGTTCAAGCTTTTGACCCCTCTCACTGGCTTTATTTTCAGGAGCTTGCTGGCTGCAGAGGTATGCACTGTACTTTATTATCTGTCAGTGTGTTATTTCCTTTGATGTCATTATATAGCATATTTTGTTTAACTGTTAGCCTTACTATAACATGTTATCTTAAACTGTTCTTAAATTTTGTTAACTACTATCTTTATCATGTTTTTTTACTTATTACTCTGTAACTTTGTGAAGTTTTCTCCCCAGGACTCCGCTGAAAACAGACACCAGTTGTCCAGTCGGACTATTCTGGTAAACAAATGTTAAATAAATCAATAAATAAATAATTCAGTTTTATACAAAGTGAACTTCCATCTTCCTGTCATTCATTAATACATGTTTAGAAAGATTTCTGGTTTGTTTTCATATTTCTTTGACAGTGCTTCTGAGTGAAGTTCCTGTAACTTTACATTTTTCAAACCAAATTTTCGTAACATTGTCCTACAGTCCTTCTTCGGTCCTGTGATACAACTGCTAAGACAAAAAAGGTCCTACTTCATACATAAAAAACATATTATTTCTGTACTCATGTTTCTTTTGACCCATGTTCCAAGTAGTAAAATTGCAATTTGTTTTTCTTCCATATGTCAAAATTAAGTTTATATTGTTTTCTTGTCTTCTTGGTTGAAGTCTGGAGATTTTTTTATTTTTTATTTATTAATTGTTTTTCATTTTTTTTCACTGCTCTTTATCATGCAAACTTGTGGTCACAGGCTCGGGATTAAAAAATATATAGCTGGAAAGCAGCAATATTGCATTTTCTGTGTGTTGTAGTCCAGTGCTGTTGATATGTGGGTGGTTCATGCAGACATTGAAAATAGGTGCAAAGGCCCTTGAAAAGTAGGCATATCTGGCCAAAAAAAAAAGGATATCTAATTAGCATAACATTTGAATACCAAATTGTACATAACTCTTCCCAATTCCAGTAGGCATGTGGGATAGTACACAGAAAAACATTTAAAAACAAAGAGTGATAAAACAGATGAAAAAATATAATTGCCTGATAAAAGAGATAGTACAAAATCAGTAGATTTAAAAGAACTGTATTGCAAAATTCTACCACACAGGGTCATTTATTTTTGCTTTTAAAAAGGGAGAGACAAGATATGGGTCTTCTTTCTTTAAATTATTGGTGTCACTAGTTTGTTGGGCATGTAGTTTGCTTTTCTGTGTACTAAAGAGCTTCAAAAGTCAATTGGTTGGGGGGGCTTCTAAAAATTGTTTGGAGGAGTAAAACAAGCCAAAAAATGAGGATATTCTTCTAAAAAGGGGTGCACCATGTGGAGGGATAACTCATGCCTGAAAATAGGCTTGCCCCTCCCAGAATAACCAGAGTTGAGAGTTCTGTGTCCTTACTGATGAATGTTGCTCACAGTAGAGTCATTTTGTATTCAGGATAGTTCTTGTTTATTATGATTAACGATAAAATGCATGGTATTGATGATAATGTTTTGTAATTATTTTATGTGATTGCTGTTTCTTGGGGTGGGTATGTGGCTGATGTCCATACAGCTACACTGTTCTTCTTGACAGGTGGCATACGGATTGGGCTTCTAGCCAGACTGATCAGATGTCGTAGATACTGCAGAAGGAAGTGCCACTTTACTGAAAGGAAGAGTCATTCTTAAAGAATTTCTGGCTAGATTTAAGGAGAGAGAGAGAGAGAGAGAGAGAGAGAGAGAGAGAGAGACTTTTAACAGTATGTGTCAGGTCTAGGATTACTGTTAGAGCTGAGTAACACAGATTTTGTCATCATTTCAAAGGTCATGACCCTGCATTTGTGAGACATTACTAAAGCAGATGATACTGAAATTATTGGAGAAGCAGAACTTATTAAGTTTATATATCAAGCAGTTGGTCAGTCAGTCAGTCAATCCTTTAAGTGCTTATACCTAAGTATTTTCCACGTATTGTGACATAAACAGAAGATAAATGTTAAATAATTATAAAAAGAGAATGATGAAGTAATTCACCTTTCAGTAACCTTCAGAAAATGCAGTCCAAAATCAATGAAATCAGTAGGGCAATTAGGATGTATAAAATCTGTCTAAATTCAAATAGTACTTTTGTCTGACATTAGTTAACAGCTGCAGTAAAAAGTCATAAAATCAAACATTACTCACTCTCTGTGTTGGACTCAAGAAATGTAATACAATGACAAATATAAAACAGAGAAAAAAATGCATAATATAACATTGAACAGTACCATATAATATCTTAAATATGGTGCTGAATAGAGAAAAGTCTTCTATGCAAAAAGTACTGCATTGTCTGGCTTCAAGCCCAGTTTGAAGCTCAAAACACTAATGACAAGCCATTCTTTGACACTTTGTTCATTCCCTGACTCCAGCCTAGAAAATGGAAACTTCATAGTCAGACTGTTAATTCAAGGCCAGATAACGCACCTGAAGAGCATTCCAGAAGGTCAGGCAATGCTCATTCCAAGATTTCTGGTTGAAACTACTACAATTATTTCTCTGGCACAAGTCACTCGATTTACAGCAGCATACATATATCCAGAGCTACATGCTTCATAAATTCCTTTGTAGTACAGAAGCATTTTTAAAATGTAAGATAAAGTTACAGTACCAGAGAACTGTGTATTTTGATTTTTCCTAATGAAAACTAGGTGGTAGACTTATGCCTTCATCCATGGTCAGCCATTTGAATTAGACCATACCTACATCACATCAAATTATTGAGATGAACTGCGTAAAGAGGTAATCCTTCATGCTTTTTACAGTGTCATCATTCAGTGGAACTGGAGCATGCTTAATTAATAGAGCAGTCACTGTATATACTAATAAATAATTTTCAAGAGCTATCATTAAAATGTTTGCATTGTGTCAGTGCAGATTGTTATTTGTAAAATGATTGCAGTATTCGTAGGTCAATATTTTCTAACTGTAAGTGTGGAAAGTAGATTCTAGTCCAAGATAAATCAGTGCTGGATGTACTTCATGACACCTCACATTGTTGTCGCCACGTTATTTTCAACCAGGAAACCAGAAGGAGATAGAGAACTTAATCAGATGAGCTATTATAGCACAACTTTTGTACAGTGGATTCTGGGAAGGTAGAAGAAGACTTTGTGCTTGACTGTTTCCACTGTAGATTGTAACAGCTTGCCAGAAACTATTGCAGGTTCGCAGCATTCTGCTTCCTCCAATTAGTATCTAAAATTTCACCAAATTACTCACCATGTTACAGTATTCCCCATGCCAACTTGTAATCCTCTGATATGATCTCAGTGGCACCACTGGATTAAGTGTGGATGCTAGTTTAGCACTCACTAAAATGTCATTGGGATTAATGCAACTGTTTTCCCTAAGTCAGTGTAACTGAGATTTTATCTGAGTTACTCATGTACACTGCCCTACTTTGAGTGGTGCTCATTGTTGGTAATGCCATCCATCCAGTAGTGTAAGATAATACAAGTGAAAGATATATTCCACAGGCCTGGAGTCGGGGACCAATAGATGCTAGTTTTTGCAAACATCAATACCAGTATCTGTCAGACACCCAAGGAAAACAGCAAAGAGCAAATATATGTATTTTCCTCCTTATCCTCATCTTTGACTTCAACCAAGATGGAGAAAGCACTTTGCATCTAGAGATTCTCTAGAGGTGATTTGTCCTCATTGGAGTGTACAGAAAAGAGGAGAACCCTAAGAATCTCTTTTGTGAGGTGTATTCTCCTGTTAATGTGACAATTATGAAAGAAAGAAATCTGTTTTCTTGGCTTCACCTATGAAGACTTCTAATTTGGAGAGCTCTTTACGGATGTCCAGAATAAAAAAAAAAAAAAAAGAACTGGCCTAACAGTACAACCTTAACTTGCCTTTAGCCTCTAGCCTGTGATAGACTTCTCTAGCCTGTGATAGACTTCTTTGAAGCAGTCACCAAAGCCGTAGACGAGGGTAAGGAGGTTCATACAGCCTATCTAGATCTCACCAAGGTTTTTGACACCATCCCTCACTCTGAAATTATAGATAAACTCACTAAACTAGGTATAAATCCCAATGTCACAAGATGGGTTGCCAACTGGCTTACTGACAGAACCCACACTGTGAAAGTAGCAGACTCCAAATCCGACTTCAGACCAGTGACAAGTGGAGTACCACAGGGTTCAGTCCTGGGTCCTCTCCTGTTTGGTATCTACTTTGATGAAGTACAGACTAACACAGAAGGTCTTTGGCTAACAAAGTTCACAGATGACTGCAAACTATGAGCCAAAATCTAAACTCCTAACGATGTGAACATCCTACAAAGGGCCTCACTGAGACAGATGCCTGGTCTCAAAGCCATGGCCTCAAGCTCAATGCCAAAAAGTGCACTTTCATCCCCTTTGGTAAAAACTCTGTACCCATGAGCTACCACATAGGTGGTAGTCTACTTAACACCGAAAGTGTGATAAGAGACCTTGGGACACGGGTGGACAGTGGTCACTTCTTTGATAATCACATTGCCACAGTAGTCAGAAAGTCCTTCTATGTGGTACACCTCATCACAAAAGATTTCTCATCCAGGAAAAAAGAGGTCATTGTTCCCCTCTACTCGTCACTCATTAGACCCATTATAGAGTACAACGTCCCTTTTGGTATGTACCTCACAAGACATCTACAACAACTGGAAAGGTCAAAGAAATACCTCACAAAGAGGATTACTGGCCTCAAACAAATGCCCTATGCAGACCATCTCAAAAAACTCCAGCTTTACTCTGTTGCATATCTCATACTCAGAGGCGATCTCTGCCTAACATACAAAGCTACGTCAAACCCAGAGCTGTTGGATATGCTCCACTTAAAGAAATCCCAATCCCTGCGAGCTACACGCTCTAGGGACCTAAACCTTGTCACCACAATAAACAGAACATGCTGGAGGGATTGATTCCTGTCCCAGAGACTTCCCATACTCTGGAACAAACTACCTATCTATATCAAACAAAGCTCCTCATTAGCACTCTTCAAGAAAAATCTTGATTATTGGATGGGAAATAGGAAATTCACCCCCGGGGATCACCTCTGTGTCTCTGCTGGACAGGGGCACAGGAAAATAATTTTCATGGGTGGTGAAAGCCAGGGTACCTTTTTGGCTAGGCTTATATAGGCCCTAGCGCCAATAGCCTAGTACCTACCTATGAACCTATGAACATATGAAGATATTAATGTGACCAAATGTCAGGTCCTGTGTGATGACACCATCAGTGGTGATGAGTTGTGTTGACACATCAAGAGCTCATAAGTGCTACCTGAGCTCACTGCGATGGTGGCATCTCCAAAAATATCTAGAAGATGGGAAGTGGTTACTCAGCCAATGTAAAACCATCTGAATTGTGGTAGATGGAGACAAAATAATACTGATTATTTTGTATTCTATGAGATGTGAGGTAATTACTCAGCCAAAGTAAAACCATCTGAATTGTTGTGGTGGCAAAAAAAAAAATGGACAAGAAAAAATAGTTAAAAGGGTTGTTGCCTTCTTCCTGAGGTAGAGTAACATTTAAGTTGATTGCATTAAGTACGGGGTGCAGCTGTTTGAACTGAAGGCATAAGAGGGTTTTCCCTTCCACAGAAAGATGATACTAGCCATTTTGTCTTGTACTATTTTATTGGCTAATGGCATGAAGCTGACCATCTGTGACTGGCAGGGCACACATAAACTAATTTGTCAGTCATAAACAAATTCTATGTACATATGTATGTATTTATGAGTTGTCATTGGGTTAGTCCATCTAGACTTAACCGATTTTTAGAAGAGATCCAAGATGATATTCATATTAATGATGAGGGAATTGGCCAGAAGATTGGAGACTAAAGAAATTCCCCTACTCGTTTCTTGATTAATGCAGTTGGATATTTTAAATGTGTGTTACCACCAACTCAGGCATATGCGACCTTGCTTTAACATGTCATCCAAACAACAAGAAATAATAGCTGTTTAATTGAAAATATTAGTCTTATTAATTTTGATATATGGATGGATTTTTAAAGAGTAGCTACTCCACTTTCCGTCACTGACTGCCTCAGCTTAATAAACCTGCATGTGAGACGCACCTAAAGGAAACTACACAGTTTTACAGAAAAAAGGAACGATTTGCAAAGAGACTGTAGACTCAGGTACAGGATGGAACTAGAGGAAGAAATACTTAAGTCAAACTTTTATTTCACATAGCAGTCTTGGACTGGATTAAAGGGGAAAACATTTTCATATTAGAAAATCTTGACATTTGAGTGGTATTGTCTGTTAGACTGCCAACACTCAGTACGCCACATTTCCTGAAGCCGGCATCATTATTACCATTACCAACACAATGATTTTCACAGCACTACTCAGTTTTATACCCTATTAAATTGTCTTCATTTATGAATAAATCCTGAAATTAGTATAGCGAAATTGCTATATTCTCTACTTATAAAATACACAACAAAGTAAAGCTAACTGGAAAATTAGCAGTGTCAGTGACACAATAACATACTTACCTTTGGTGCAGAAGAGTGTGGTTCTATTCTCACACCAGGTAGATTAACTGCTGACACTGCAGTGCAGCATATGGGGGTGCTTCACTTCTAAGCATGCTGTCTTTCCAGTGAGACGTTAAACTGAGGCCCCATCTGCTTGAGCTGGTGATAGCCCAGATGGATGTAAAAGATCCCACAAGACCTACCAAAAAGAGTAGGGGAAGTTCCAGAGCCAAATTCCCTCCAGAAGTATAAATATCACCTTGGGTCTCTGTTAAAAAGAGGCTACTACCCTAGTGGGACCCGATCAATAAAGGAAAAATAAAATAAACCTTCTTATCATCCCCATGTTTTTCTACGCTATGGCAGACTTCAGTTCACTGTGACTGCTTAAAGGGTGAGCGACAGTATAAAAACAAATAATATCATTATCAGCATAATGCTGCAAAACCGGGAACCTTAAGTAGAAAAATATAAGTGGATAGCTTACTGAGGCAGTAAAGAATAAACAAGGTTTAGTTTTTTTCTGAGAGATGCTTAGTGTTATAATGTGTCAGAGGGATTGGATGAGGGTGCAGAAGTGAATGCTAATGGTACTGTCTTCATTCACTTCATTTATTTCCGCTGTGCTACGTAAGCGGACTAATTATACTGTACCTATTTTCAGATGTGTCTCACGTGGATGAGCTGCCTTTCAGTAGAGTATATGTATTATAGTATACAGTGAAGGGAAAAACAGCAGGCATGAAACAAGGTGTCACATTCTGGATGGGGAATATATAATAATGAAGTTCAAAGCATTGTGATATGATAAATAATTATAGCAGAAATGTACATTAACCATGACTGACTGCAGAAATAAAAAAAATGGTGCCATGCAAGTTGCAATAATGTTAAAACTACACATGATATGTAGAGCAGATCATTCTTAAAGAGTGCTCTGCAGAAATTAGTTCCACAGGAAGACGGCATGTCATGTTAATGAGATGTTTATGGTACCCAAAACAGAAAATATACACAGAGGAGCACAGATGAGTTTCAGGTGCTGTGGAACATTATACTCTTGAGACTGCAAAAGCCTAGGAGGAAGTATCAGCATTGTGAAAGCTAACTTCAGGAGCAGTTGATGGGGTACTGTCATTTCATCTCAAGGGGGTACTCACTGCCCACTGTTTGAAAGGTGAAGCATGGTACAAATGTCATTTCCTTAACTGTTTTACAGAAACCTTATGTGCGTGAAACTGTGATCCCTTAGAAATACTTCAGTTAGCAGGGGGTTGTGCAACTTTGCTTGCCATAATCAGAAAAGTTGTGCATAAGCCAGGGTGACACTAGTACAGAACATAGTATTTCACTTGTATAATGTTACTTTAGTGAGACAGCTGTGCTCTCAACAGGATTAAGAAATTTGATTAATGGCATTCTGCAAGTGATGCCACACTGAAAAGTGAAGGTAGAATTTTTGCTGTTGGACAAATGAATGAAAAGTCAGATACAAAAACACTCCACAGATGTTGTACTTTAAGGTTCATAGGTTACTACTAGGCTAATTGCCCTTGCAAGCCATTTTAAGCCTAGCCAATTATCCCTTGTGAGACTCAAACCCTGCACCTTGTGTTTTTAAATCAAACACCTTAACCATTAGGCCACCCTCCCAACCCAATACCATTATTTCTCAGAACTTTGATTATCTTCCTTCAGATATATAAGGTATACTGGTAAATAGTTTAAGGAAATATTAAAACAAAATACTCACAAAAGGAATTTAAAAAGAAAATCATAGTATTTAATTCATTCATATGGCTTGCAAGTAATATTATTTGGAATAAATGCTGAACACACCTTACCTCCTTTCTTTTATTCACTAATTTGTCTTTGCTTGTCTGACTGTTTGTGTTGCACAGAATTTGATAAAACGGCTGATGAACTGGATGTATTCTAAAGATATATTTTAATTCCAGCAATTTCTATCTGTATACTGAACAGATCACTGAAGTAGACCAGGTGTGCAGACTGTCCCACGAAACTGTCAGTTGTGCTTAAGATTTCTTATCTGTCTAACAAAGACCATCTATTTATTTAAGTACAGAAATGTCTGTCTATCTGTTACATGTTATTCTTTCGTCTTTCTTCCTGTCCCCACCCATGTATATTTCTTAGAGTTCAGACTGGGAATGCCTTTGTTGAGTGAGATACTCCTTTTGTATGTATTTATTGACTTCTATACCTCCCTTTTTTCACCGTAGTACTTGTTGCTGGATTTTAGCTACAAACCATCTTTTAAGGTAAGACACACATCTTTCCCTTGTGTTGACATTTAGTTCTGTAAATGTTCTTGTGATATACACTAGTAACTAGGATATCCTCCAAATAAACTGCAGGATCTGACACACCTTGTAATAAACTTTCCGTTTTTCTTTGTAATAAAACATGTAGAGATGGTACTCAAAAATCTATGTTTATTTTATACATTTATTAAGTGGACAAGCCCAGTGAGGCAAGTGTCCCCTTTTCAGGGTGACCCAGGAAATCTGTCTGGTCACACAGCAGACAATGAAGCTGGAAGGAATTGAGCCCTATACCCTTGACTAAGTTATAGGTAAACATTCTTATGAGCATTTATGCTTAAGAATTTCTTCACCATATCATCAAAAGCCATTCACTGGCAGCTATGACTCATCCACTTTGGAAAACTATTGACCCCCTGCCGTTAATGCAAAAAGGTCTTCCTGTCAAGATAGAGGATGCTGCTCTAAATGATGCCATTTACTTAACAGTTACCTTATAGTCTCCTCTCAGCCTAGCAGCTGCATCAAACTTCAATATAGGTACAAGAGGAAAACCCAGTTCGGAGTATGTGTTTTTTTGTAGTAACTATATTCTGTTTTCGTGTTCTGCTTATTTTTTCTTCTACCTTAGTATACTTTGAGGATATGCACATGAATACTAGCTGTAATCTCATTTATTATACACATTTTTTGTTTAAGTAAAGTTTCATGTTTTATAAGCAGCCTTTCTACCAGTTCAGTTTTAGAACATATGAACTTTTTTCCCAACTTTTTCTGTATTTAGTTCAGCCTACATCCCTGTTGAAAACTTGGGTCAGTATCTTTAACTTATTAAACATGATTTCTTGGTGTGGCAGCTAGGACAGAGGATTAAGTCTATGAGCTACTTTCTGTAATCCAACATTTAACTTCCTCAGCGTTCATGTGCATGTTGCATGAATCTGAGTAAATCGCTTAACCAGACAGCATCCCCTGGTCGGCCATGAAAAGTGACACATGTGCCCAAAGTGACACATGTGCCTAGTGGGCTTACCCATTTACCAAATAGAAAAACAAAAAACTGCATCAGCAGTTTAATCATTTTTGTATGTGCAGCGTTTTAAGTATTCAATACAAAATAATCTGGTTACAAAACCATGCTGCTCATCTAAGTTTCGGTTCATTCATGATGGTTGTATTGCTCCTAGTGTCTATACCATCATTCACAGGCTTGTCTTCTGCCTTCATTTGTACCAGAAATTATGTAACTTCTTGTAGACTCAAACATTGCACAATATGCACAGAACTGTCCTTTGCTAGAATATGTGAACAGCCAGTATTAGGTTTATTTTTCATTTCTTCCAACTCAAGCTTTCTGACACAATATAGTTTTCTTAATTCTGCAGGTACTAATGTGCCAAGCTGTAATAGAAGCATGCCATTTTTCTAACTTTCAGATACATTGAGAAACTGTTTGAAGTTTACCCATGAATCTGTAATAAGTGGCTTCCTATTGAAATGTCTGCACTCCAAATGCTGAGTACTGACTCCCAAAAAAAAAAAAAGGCAGAAAACTTCAGGAGGAAAGCAAATGTCGAACATTGCTCTGTTCCATTAAACTTCTTTTTTCCAGGTGCAAGCCCTCTATACACACAAACATATATATATATTTATATATATATATACATACTAACTCTGAGATGGCCATAAATCAGAGAATAGGGAATATTCCAGGAAATGGCCATCTCATAGGTTCATAAATTAGTACTAGGCTAATTGCCCTTGTGGGCCAGTTTAAGTCTAACCAATTACCCTGTGCAAGAATCAAACCTTGTGCCTTGTGTCTGTAAGGTAAATACATTAACTATTATGCCAAGCTGCTTTGGACGTAGAACACGCACAGTACATCCCTTTTTTTCAGCCATTCAGTCCTTGTGTTTCTGGACTTACTCCATGGGTCCAGACATTTCAAATGGTACCCATAATGAAGGTGTAGCTTTGCTGCAGCCCATATTCTTTGAAACCTGCCCTTTAACTGTGGTATATTTTGTTGCCAACTAACTTGTAGATTTCTATTTGTTGATTCCACTGCTAAAGAAATTATGAGGGCATTTTGTATATGCTTAACATTTATTACATATGCAATCCTTTCTTGCTGCATTGATTATAATGTCTCTCCATAGTTAGTTGGGAGATGTTTTTCCTTCTTCAGCTACTTTCATCGATTCATCAAGCTTGCTAATATGAAAGTGAAATGTGTATGTACTTAGTATGTCACTATGTTTAGGACTGAAATCACCTTTGTACTTAGCTTACTAGTTGCATGTAGTTCCTTTCACTTCAGATTTTCTAGATGGATATGAATTTGTATTTTAACTGTTGGTTTCAGCTCCACAGATACAGAGAAGGGTGGTCCCTTTTCTGCCTTAATTTGGATATTTTCTTTGGAATTTTCAGGATTCAGTTGTCTTTTTGTTAAACTATATGTTACAGCTCCAGAAACACAGACAGATGTACATCCCCCTTCCTGTCTTCATTTGTAATCTAATGCAAAAAAAGAAATCCAGTCATTTTCAGTATTTCTCCCAAGACTGGAATTTCATGTAAAATGCTGGCAGCATACCTACAATGTCATCCTATGTATTTCCTTCTCCTCAGTTTAATGAAGTGCTGAAATTATTTACATTTTGCAGACTCTACCTCCAACTGTGCCATATGCTTAACAAACAGTTTTAGTAAGTAATCCAAACTTCAGGAGAACAGTAGTAGTAGCTGTCATACCCTTCCTCTGGGCCAGTAATCAAGTAGCCTCAATCTTCACCACTGACACCAGTGAGAGACATTCACTTGGAACAATTACAAATATACATAGATATACACAGTATTTCCAGATGCAGCTCTCTGCACCAAGCACAGTTTCCCTTAAGAGCACACAGGGAACACACTCCTGTCCTGAGGCTGGGTTTCCCTCTATCTCACCAGGCCCCAAATAAGATTCCACACTGACCACAGCTGTAAAGTTGAGTCCTCAGATGAGTGTTCCAAGCCAAGTCCTCCATCACCCTCTCTGTGAAATCAGTGCTCTGTATCCCTGCTCCAAGTAGCTGACACACACACCCTTTGAGATTTGATTTTCACACAACACACACACACACACACACACACACACACACACACACACACACACATACCTGGGAAAGGCTGACACAGGTTTACCCAATAAGGTAGATACTGCCACCTGAACACTCCAAAGCCAGCTACTCTAAGGCACAAGGGTACCCAATTATACTGAGTAAAATTAATGCTAATACAAATGGTAGTATTTGACCAATGCAGCAAGGCTTTCAGGAGTGGCAGAGTGTCACCAAATATATATAAGTATTCTCAAAGATTAAAATATTCTCTAAAAGACCAGCCACAATGAAAAGTTTAAATATATTTAATAATGAATAATAAAAAGAACATAAAAATACTGAATATCTATTTACAATAAATACCAGAGTTTCAGACACAGGAAATATTAAAAATAACACAGATGAAAAGGTTCACACAGATACAGAAAAACAATACTTAACTAATCTCACTATATTTTCTAGATTGATCTAAAGAATTACTGTCCCCTAGTTCACTTACTAGAGTAAGGCAAAATTAAGTTGGTGAGTGATCTTCCTTCTTGTCAGGGTTTACAAACAGACTGCCCTGAGACTTCTGTCTCATTTTGTATTAAAACATCATTTAAGTGCTGGATTACAGAATGACATCACATACATTTGGTCATCTGACTCTGCTTCCAACACTACCCCTTTACTATAAACTGAACCAGAATGTAGCACATATGCGTTATAAAACACACGCATAGAACTTTGCTAAGATGTGTTTTAACATCTGGAAGCTATGATATGCAACCCCAGTATTATCAAAGAAGGGCGCTGTACAACAGTATTTATTATAAATCTTACAAGTGGGAGATATCCATGTTTGTTTGTCATTTAATACAGAAATCAATAGGTAATGCTTTTACTGAAAACAGTACTACCAGGTATGCATTTCTGGTTGTAAGTTATCTTCACTGTATCTTCAGAAAGTCAAAGGTAGAGTTTAAGTGTTAGACCTTTAAGAACTGTTTCTCTAGTTTATAGAAATGTGCTCTGTACCGCTGGTTTAGACCTTTGTGAACTGTTTCTTCAGTTTGAAGAAATGTGCTCTGTACTGCTGGTTTAAACCTATGAGAACTGTTTCTTCAGTTTGTAGAAATGTGCTCTGTACCTTCTTCTTCTGGCTTTTCCTGGTTAGGGGTCACCACAGTGGATCACCTGTCTGCTGATGATTGGCAGTGATGTTTTACAGTGCTGAGTTGCCAGCCCAGCACCCAACCTTTCACAGAAGGCACACACATGCATGCACTCATGCCAATTTAGAGTGTCCAATCCACCTACAGCATGTCTTTGGGATGTGGGAGGAAACCAGAGCACCTGGAGGAAACCCACACGACCACAGGGAGGACATGCAGACTCGCACAGAAGGCACCCCAGCCAAGGATCGAACCAGAGAACCTCTTGCTGTGAGGCAACAATGTAAACCGCTGCACTACTGTGGCCACCCAGAAATGTGCTCTGTACCACTGCTTTAAAATTTGGTTAGACTTGGCCTCATAATTTGTAGAGCAATGATAGGCAGGTTCTCTGCCCCTGTGTTTTTAACATGTTGTCTTACCATGCATACCCTGCACATTCAGTTAGTTAGTTTAATGAAATAAAACTTTCTTATATATGCAATAAAATTGTTTTGCTTAAGAAGACTGAATGCACCCCCCACCCCTCACCCTGGGTAACAGTTCTGTGTGCTTTTTTTTTTTTTGGTCTAGTGAAAAGTGACACTGTTGCTCAACTGTTTGTCCTTGATTACAAGGTTGGCTGAATGTTTCAGGTCATTATTCACTCCAAGGACCTGCACTTAGTACTCTGCATTTGAGATAAAATATTAGAATATTAGAAGAAAAGTTATGGGTAAAGGATCTTGAAGTTAAAGTCAAATTTATCAGTTCCAAGTTACACAAGTACTCCAATATCAACTCCCAGCACAAATGAGGTAGTAAGATAAACTAGAGAAACTGAAAGAACACATGCTGTCTGAATCAAAATTCTCATACTTGCATGAGAATGTCTAAGGTTTGTAACATGCATTGTTAAAGTTCAGTATCTATCTTACTGCTTTTTGAAAATGTAGTCCTCACTGGGCATAATGATATATATATATATATATATATATATATATATATATATATGTATATATGTATATATATATATATATATATATATATATATATATATATAAATTCATTTCAGTATGTATGTAAAAATGTATATACTTTAAAATTCTACCATTCAGGTGTACATAACAACTGCTGTATTCAGTATGTATGTTAATAATGTATTACAAGTTAATCGCTGTGCCTATGGCCCAAAGCAGAAAATGATCTACTGTTCAGTCCACTTACATGATTATCAAACTGTTAAATACATAACTAACTAAGTAAATAACTAAATATATGAATAAATATATTACATTCATGAGCTAAGGTAGTAAGGACAAGTCAAATTCTAATCAGAATGAATTCTGACCCACTCTGAATACACAGTGAAATGCAGTGCAGTGATAAACCTTACCAGTGGTTTTCATTTAACTTTGTACATAATACACACATTTCTTAATTCCCTTGATTATTACTTCACAGATTTTGTGGATATTTCAAGACACTAAGTCTTATAATCTTTCAGGCCTTGCCAGTACCCTCCCTCATGCTGTACCTACTTTCTCTGCAAAGACCATACTAGTCAACCTTGGAGTAAATTTATGGATACCCATCCATTCATCTTGTTTAAGTTTAAAGTAAGATAGTGAGTTATCCTGTTTGCATGCAGGGAATGTTTTTCCAGAAGTTTTGGAGGTGCTGGATTGTAAAACTTGTCCTTTGGCCATGTTCTATTTATCTGTTGTTGAAGACTGAGGTCCTGGTTGTAGTAAAGATGGAGCCTTTGGACTGGTGGAAATGTAAGAGGTCCAGAACAACTGGACGCTAAGTGAGACAGAAATCTTCTGACAGAGTACTGTTAGATTTAATCCACATGAATTATATGAAAAAAATTCTGTAGTAAAAAATGCTTGCACAAAGCCATTCCAATAGTACCATAATGGACATACAGTAGTTCTATATGTTCTTTAATGTAAATAAATGAATATTATTTATTTAACATTTGTTTACTGGGAAAGAGCTCATTGTCAGTGGAGGCCTGGGGAGATGTGCTCCAGCTGCATGTCTTTGGAATGTGGAAGGAAACCGGAGCACCTGGAGGAATCCCATGCAAATGCAGGGAGGACATGCAGACTCTGCACAAAAGGCACCCCAAACAAGAATTGAACCAGAGAACCTCTTGCTGCATGGCAACAACACTAACCACTGCACCACTGCATTGCCCAATAGTGAACTGAAATAAATAAATGAATAGTCTTTCTTCGGCATCTTTCAGGATTCTTAGTCAAAACCCAGCATTAGTATTGTATTTAAGGGGAAAAAACGTCTTGCCCAAGATTCAACATTCTCAACAGAATCATGATGCAATGTGTGACCTTCAGTGATTTGGCAAATAAATTTGCTGAATTCTACTCTAAATGAGCCAGCATAGATATAACCAGTGTATCTCTCCATGGACTTAGACATGAACTAGTCACCTTCCATACAGACTACTCATCTATCATTACATAAGTACTATTTGCTATATAAGCTCATTCTTTCATTCTTTATTGTTCTTAAATCCTCTATATTAAGATCCTAGTCATTCTCCCACAAGGCAGTGTTCTCTTCATCTTATCTTAATCCACATTATGACAAAAGCTGCTGCTCCTCAAGCTTCAATCACCCCTGAAAGACTACACACACTGTTTTATTTATTTATAAGTTTCTTAACTGGTATATAATGAACTGATTCAGTACGACCAATTCAGCTGCAGGCTGGATGGAAAATAGTATCATGCACATGAAAGAAAACAGGCGCAACATTCTGAAAAGATTTAAAGCCTGCATAAACTAAAGTACTGCTGGTGATTCCTGCTGGGTGAGGAAAGTAAGCCTATATTTTATGTCTGAGAGTGATAGAGCTGTTTTCTCTTTTACCTGCTCCATTTTCTTTTCTGTTTTAAGAAATCTGCTAGGTCTGGTGTTTTTGTTCTATGTGAGAGATAGATGCTTACTCTCAACCTGATACCAACAGTCCTCCAACTCTACTATTCCTTTTGCCTAAGTTTCACGTACCATTCAGTAGGTATGCTATCACCCAAAATAGTCTTATTAACTCTACTTCTACCCCTTTTACTCATCCCATATCTCCTAACCGCCTACGAATATCAGGATCACCCAGGTTTCCACTACCCTAAATTCCAAACATCCATCCCATCTACAACAGATAATAATGCACCCTTACTCACTCCCCTCATGCTTACCTTCTTAATCCCTAAATACTACCATCTTACTAGACCTAGTTACATTAGTCCTAAATCTAGACACTATTACAAAACTTTATTCAAAATCTTAACACTCATACTCAAGATACACTACAACCTCACAAAGGATGGCGACATCCACCCAAACCCTGGTCCATCCCCACCTGTTGACCCTAATCCCCCTACTATATCCCCTACCATCATAGCTCCAAAAAATAGACGTCCTAACTCACTGCTGGCCTGCCATCTAAACATTAGGAGCATAAATAACAAAACTCAGCACCTGCATGCCCTCTTAGCTATACATTCCCCAGATATATTATGCCTAACAGAAACGTGGCTGAAGCCTGCCACCAAAGACCATGAGATTCTGCCACCAGGGTATAGTATGTTTCGACTAGACCATACCACCAGAAAGGGTGGTGGGGTAGCCATACTTTACAAGTCTACCCTATCTGTCAGCATAGACACCGAACAACCACCCCAGTTCAATAATGCTGAAATTCTTATCTGAAAACAACAAATTAACAAAAACAAAAATGTAAACATTGTCTGTGTCTACATTCCCCCAGGGAGGAACACAGAAACCTTAGAAGACTTCTTATATTGGTTATCTAGTAACCACCCCCAAGAAACAATTGTTCTTGGGGATTTCAACATTGACTGGAACACTTGCTCTTGTGAAACCCCCAGAACCCACATACACCTCTATGGATTTACTCAAATAATAACCTCCCCCACCAGGACAGGAGAACCCAATAACAAGGAAAGTACCCTAGACTGGGATACTCGTCAATATCCATCTTCAATCTTATAAATCAGGCAGTTTGCATGATGACCTAAGTGACCACTGTCTCACCTATGTAATCAAGCTCAAAGTAGACTGCTCCTACCAACTCACCTATAGAACATTAAGAAACAACAAGACTTTTATTCTCACCAAGTTTCAAAATGAACTTAAGGCATGCAACTGGTCAGTACTAAAAAGTCTCCTCCTAGATGAAGCAGTAGCGTACTTTAACACCAAATTCCTTGCTATTCTTAACTCCCATGCTCCCAGCCGCTCTATTAGAACCAAAGTTCACCATGGCTTTCTAAAGATACGAAAATCAAAATTTCACTCAGAAATAAAGCACGGGCCACCTACCGAAAAACAAAACCCCCACTTGATCAACTAAGATTCAGACAGCTAAGGAATGACACCAAAAAATCCATAACCTTAGACAAAAAGAACCACTACTACCATCTACTGCAAAAACAACAAAACAAACCTCAGAAGTTCTGGTCAGGAATAAACAAACTACTCCACCCAGGCCAAACTGCCACTCGTCCCCCGCAGCTTAGCAACAAAAATCCCAGGAGACACTGCTAATAACTTCAGCAGCTTCTTCACAGAGACTATCCAGTCTCTAGCCAGTCACCTCTCTCCCAATGGCTCTAATTCTAATGTAGCCATACCCAGAACCCAAACATAATTTACCTTCCATCCTGTTCCTACTCAACTTATTCATGCCCTACTTAAAAAAGTAAGACCCACCACCCTGGCTGCCGACCTCCTCCCAGCAGACTATCTTTCAAAAGGCTGCTGACACCATAGCCTACCCCATCTCTATCTTGATCGACAGAGCTATATCTGAAGCTACTATACCCACTATATGGAAAATCTCCCATGTCATACCTCTCCATAAAGGAGGTAATTCCACTGAACTGTCAAACTTTAGACCCATAGCTATTCTGTCACCTCTAGCTAAAATTATGGAGAAGTGTTTGCACATACAGCTCATGCACTACCTCACACACAACAAGCTGTTGTCCAGCTTTCAGCATGGCTTTAAGCCACACCACAGTACTACTTCTGCCCTCCTCTCTTTCTCTAACATCATTAAGCACAACCGAAATAATAACAAACTATCCTCGGCACTGTTTCTAGATCTATCCAAGGCTTTTGACATGGTTGACCACAAAATGCTTATAAATACCTTGAAGGCCTTCTTCTTAAACAACCATGCACTCCAATGGTTATAATCCTACCTGCTTGGCAGGCAACAGGCAGTCCTATGGCAAGACAAGCTATCATCTTGCCTACCCATCACATTAGGAGTCCCCCAGGGCTCAATACTAGGACCCCTTATTTTCCCCATCTTTTTCAATGACCTTCATTCAGTCATCCCAGATGCTACCTGCATTCAATATGCGGATGACTCCACCTTGATTTGTTCTGACACCTCACCAGCTACTTTATTCACATTAACACAAATTACCTTCAATACAGTGGGAAAATGGCTCTCCAATCAACATCTAATCCTAAACCCCGATAAAACTAAGTTGCTCATCTTCTCCCCCACATGCAGGACCCCCCTGCCAGCTTTCAACGTAACTGCTAACAATGTCACTATCGTCTCCCCAGAAGGCCAAACTAAACTACTGGGTGTCATAGTTGTTAACAACCTGAAGTTTGATGCGTATATCAATCATACTATCAAAACCATTAATAAAAAACTTGGCTCTCTTTACAGAATCAAACTTTTCCTTACTCCACTTGCTAGAACTGCAATTGCCCGTTCCCATCTGCTATCAACTCTTCTCTATGCCTCACTGCTATTCTCCAACTTAAACAAAACAGATCTTAATAAACCATCCTGCTATAACCACATTGCCAGATTTGCTACTGGCACAGCCTACCAGACACACCACTGTCACAACCTAAATCGCCTAGGATGGCTTGAACTGCCAAGCCTACTGCAGTTCAACCAGCTAATAGTGGCACATAAAGTCCTTTGCCAACCAGAAAATACACCTGCACACTGCCCCTACACCAGCACCTGGCCACTGCGATCATCCACTAGGCTTCTAGTTCAAACATACAAATCCAACTACTCAGCTGGGGACTCTCTGTTTGCCAACTCTGTTGGAAATATGGAACAGACTCTCAGCTGACTTGACCCTAGAACCCTCACTAACTCAATTCAAAAACAAACTCAAGAAATACTTCAAAACTCATTGGTTATGTCCTTGCACTAACCCTGACTAGTGACCTCTCTATTTCTTAGGTGCCTTACCTTCAACTACTTCTAACTTTTTTCTACCACTCCATTTCAGGAAGGGTCAATTGTATAACTGCTGATCAGTATGTCTTAAACCAGAATGTAATGTTATGTATGTTTAACTTTGAAAATAATGTTATGTTTTGTAAAGTGTTTTATAATAAGTACTATATGTGCTAAATGCTGGTATTGCTTATGAATGTAATCTGCTTGAAACTAGCATTTACTAAATGTTCAATGTGTATTATTATCTTGGAGCTTTTCTCCCCAGGTCTCTGCTGAAAATGGACATGCATCCAGTCCGACTATCCCAGTCAACAAATGTAAAATAAAATAAAATAAATAAATAAATAAATCTAGGCCTCACATTTCACATTTTTTCATTGGTAAAATTGTTTCTTGAGTGATACTTAAATACACAGTAGATTTCTGAGTTTTTGTCTTTTTCTGAAAAGATTTGAAGCCTGCATAAACTAAAGCACTCCTGGTGATTCCCTGCTGGGTGAGGAAAGTAAACCTACATTTTTTTGGGGTGTGAGTGACAGAGCTGCTTTTCTGACTTACATGCTCCATTTTGTTTTCTGTTTTAAGAAATCTTCTTGGCCTGGTGCTTTTGTTCTGTGTGAGAGATAGACACAAATTATGTAGGCTGCATATTTCATGTGTTTTTACATTGGCTAAATTGTTTCTTGAGTGATACTTAAATACTAGGTGAATTTCTAGGTCTGTGTCTTTTTCTGAAAAGATTCAAGTCTGCATAAATTAAAAGCACTGCTGGTGATGCCCTGCTAGTGTTTTCCAACCCGCCTTCTTCCTCGTTGATCTGATTTTTAAACCTGGTAATGTTAAGCTGCCCACCCCTACTGCGCATTGAGCTTAAGAGTCTATATTATAACAACGAAAGTTCAAAATTGTGAACTCTCCAAATATCGAAACTGATGGACCTCAAAGTGCTTTTTGTGGGATCGCAGTACAGTGAAGATCGGAATTTTTTTATTTATTTATTTTATTTTTTATTTATTTTATTTTGCATTTGTTAACTGGGTTAGTCTGGCTGAGCTTTTGGCTCATTTTCAGCAGAGACCCGGGGAGAAAAGCTCCTCAGGACTAGAAAACAATTTATTAAATCTTAGTAACATAGTAGTTGCAATCAGCTATAGGATCTTACAAGCAGAGACCTGGAGAGAAAAAAATCTCCTCAGGCAATTCAGTTATACAGAGTATTAAAAATTGGCAGACAAGTACGTGAGTTGTTACAAACAAGGTTTTAAACAATTAGCAGAAGAAAATGTGACTAGTTACAATATTATTTAAGCTGCTTAGAGAAAAATGAGTTAATAGTTAGGCAGATGCTTATTTAAAGTGGGTAGGATCAAGTTGTATAGGAGTTTGGAAACATGAAAGGAAAGTAAGAATGCCTAGTAGGAGATGTAGGGAAGGTAGAGTATAGGAGACAGACTAGACAGGTAGCTTGTTTTGAGACTGTAAGAATTAAGAGTGGTTGGAGACATAGGAAGGGGAAAAGGTAGAAGAGGCAGGGGAATAGTGTTAGAGATACATTAAGAGTGAGGTGGTGAAATAGGTGAAAGAATGGTGGTTTCAGGGTGGTTGGCTACAGTGGCAAGACCACTTTGTTTTTAGGTATTTCTTTGTGACTAATTTGAAACATTTGCTATGCTGGAGGGATTTTATTTCCAAGGGGAGTTGGTTCCAGGATGTAGCTGGGTTATAGTTATAGAGAATGCAGCCTATTTTGGTTTTGGGTTTGTAGATGTCTAATAATTCTTGATTTGAGCTGTGTAGCATCCTAGCAGGGGAATATTTGGATATGATAGTGGAGAGGCTAGGGCATAAGGAGGGTAGATAGAGGATAGTGTGGATGATTTGTAGTTGGTATAGTTGGAGCAGCTGAGTTAATTATAGTCAGTGTAGCTGCTGTGGTGCTAAGCAGTAGTGTGACTTGTAGGTATGTTTAGCTGCAAATCTTGTGATCTTATTATAGGTAGTTTCAAGCTTGGAAATAAGTGTAGAATTTAGGTTTGTGAATATGTGGCAGCTGTACAGGAGTGTTGGGAGAAATAAAGCCTGGTTGAGACTTATTCGGGCAGTGTTAGTTAAGTATTTATTGCTATGGAAAAAGTGTCCAAGTTTCTGATGAGTTCTTTTTACTGAGTTAGTAATATGAAGATTCAACTTAAGCTGATCATCTATTGTAACACCTAGCAATTTAGTACTAGATTCAGCTGAGATGATAGTGTTGTTGCAGGATAAGATAGTAAATGTACTTTTGAGTGTGGTGATGTTTTTAGGGAGGAAGAGTAGGAGCTTAGTTTTTTTTGGATTAAGTTTTAGTTTGTTATCACTAAGCCAAGTCTCAATGGTATAGCAGGATGCCTGGGTAGTTGAGTGGAGGTCAGTTGGGTTGTCAGCAATGGTTATAGCAGTTGAGTCATCAGCATATTGCACAAGAGATAACTGGGGACAAGAGGAGTAGAGCAAGTTGGTGAAAATATTAAAGAGTAGTGGTCCAAGTATGGACCCTTGGGGGAATCCCATTTGTACAGAGAGAGGAGGATAGTGCATTGACCCATTTAACTGATTGCTGGCGGGTAGAGAGATAGCTGGAGAACCAGGAGATAGTTGGGGGAGAGAAATGTAAGTTAATGAGTTTATCTAGAAGGAGTGGGTGAGAGACGGTGTCAAAGGCTTTCGAAAGGTCAAGGAATAGGCATGAGACAAGCTTATTGTTATCACGAGCTAGGGAGACTATGTTGATGAATGATATGAGTGCAGTAGTTGTACTATACTTGGGACGGAAACCATGCTGTGTGGGTGTGAGAAGGTTTTCCTGGTGAAGGTAATGCATTACCTGCTTGTGAATGCATTTATCTAGGATTTTTAAGAGTGAAGAGTGTATGGCAATCGGTCCGAAGTTGGATATGTCTGAGGAGTTGCCTCCTTTGTGAATGGGTAGAGTAAAGAAATTCTTTCACACAGTGGGGGCATATGATTTAGAAATGGATCAGTTGATTAAGATGGATACAGGATAGGCAAGATGTTCAGAGGCAATCTACAAGAAGTAAGAGGGTAGCTTGTCTACAGATGGGGAGCAAGGTTTAAGTTTAGAAAGTAATGACTTTACATAGTTAGTTGATACTGCTTTTAGAGAGAAGGAGTTAGGAGGGTTTGGAAGAGGTGTACAGTTTGTGGGGGTGCTAGTGTTGTTTCTGGGGGGAATTTGTTATGGAGGTTATTGAGTTTATAAAATGATTGTTACATTTGTTGGCTATGTCTTCAGGTGTTGCATTGGGACATGGGTTAGGAGAGGAAGGGTTTCCTGGATGAAGAGTCTGTTTAATAGAGCTCCAGAATTTTTTTGCGTCTGATTTAAGAGTAGAGGGAGGATTGGCATAGAAGTTTATTTTGTCATAATGGATGATTTATTGTATTTTATTTCTGAGTTCTTTATATTTCTGAAGAAGAGAAGGGGTCCTAGTTTTAGTCCACATTTTCCAAATCCTATCCCGGCCTTTCATGAGGGTTCTGGTAGATTTAGTGAGCCAGGGAGCAGTATTAGATTTGATTCTAATTGTGTGAAGAGGAGCAAGGGAGTTAAGAATGTTTAGGAATGTAGTGTTGAAGGAGTGGACAGCTTCATCTAAAGGAAGAGTGGTGAGGTGAGACCAGTTAATTTTGGAGAGTTGGTGAATAAAGGAGTTAGGACAGAAATGAGAAAGTGAGCGGGTGATAATTTGTTAGGTTTGGTAAGGTGGGGAGTATGTCTGGTAACTGTTATAGGGCAATGGTCGCTGAGGGTATTTGGAAGGGTTTGGGAGTTATGATAGTTTTAGGGTGGGAGACCAATATCCAGTCAAGAAGAGAGCAAGGTAGGTGAGATTTATTAATGTAGGTTTGGGTTGTGATTAGCTGCTCAAACCCATGTAGGTTTATACAGGAAGTAGTGTTGGGAGCTTGTATTGCAAGCCAGTCAATATTTCCATCTCCCAGTATAATTAGTTCATTGTGGATGGTATGTGAGAGGTGAGATAGGATGTTCTCAAGTATGTTAATATTATCACCAGGGGGAATATAGATTGCTGCGACAGTTATGGTGTTGAAACTGTTAAGTTTGAAGTTGGTCAGTAGGAGTTCAGCTGGTGAGAAGGAGAGTAAGTCTACTGTGGGACTGATTTGGGAGAGACAGTTGGAGTAGAGTATGAAGACTCTTCCTCCTTTTCTTTTAGGTCAATATAATCTAAGGATATTATAGCCAGGAGGGATGATTTCACTGTCCAGATGGTGTGGGTTTAACCATGTTTCAGTTAGGGTAACTGTGTCAAGAGTATAGTTAGCATATCCAAGCATGGAATTCTTGAACTTTATTTACAAGGCTCCTGACATTGATAGAGCAGAATTGTACTTGTTTTTGTGGGTTGGAGGGGTTGGCAGGTTTAGATACAGGGAGGTTATTGTTCAGGGTAGTGTCTGTAAGGCCTGGGTTAGGATGAATGTCACCAGAAAGAAGTAGAGGTTTGTAATGGGGTTTTAATTTGAGTAAGTAGACTTTGTTTTTTTGTTTTAAAGGGGAGGGGGAGATATTTTTATTTTAGGAATGGGATTGGTGGGGGGAGGATGGAGGGACAAATTAGTAGATAGGGTTGTGGTGTAGTACTTGAGTTAAGAGTAGTATTTGAGGGATGGAAATAGGGAGTAGGTAATTGTGAGTGATAGCAGGTGAGGTGATAGAGTATAAGGAGTAGAGAAGATAAGAGTATAGTTTGAGTTGTAAGAGACATGTCACTTTATGGGATGTAGAACTGAGTATGAGAGGAAGGGGTGGGAGTAAAGTATAGTAGTCTTTGATAGTGGAAAGTAGGTAAGTGCCGGGAGGAGCAAAGAAGAGAGGTAGTATGAGAACAGGAAGTAGATTGTGGGGGATTTGGGAGAAAGTGAGGGGGTGTGGTTGTATGGATAGGTATAAATGGGGGGGTGGGAATGGGGGTGGTAGGGGAGCGAAGTGAGCGAAGCAAACGGAGAGGGGCTACACCTTCCAGAGAGAACTTAGCTAAAAAATACTATCAGCTAGTCCAGTGACACTTACTAGAGATGCTACACATGGAGGGATTTCAGCTGCAATTAGAGCAAATATGACATCCAAGGTTTTTAAAACCTTTGGTGTGTTGTACCTAAGCAATCACTTGGGGGCTGGGGGAAGAGAAGGAAACCATCAATTGGAATTTAAAGTAGCAGGGGAGAATCCAAGGTACTCTACTAACCAAGCTAATTATCAAAGGAAAGCCCTTTCCTCACTGTTGTGCGATCTCTGAGTTGGTATATATATATATATATATATATATATATATATATATATATATATATATATATATATATATTTAGCGGGGGTGGGGAGCAAGCCCCCCATAATAGCAAGTTTGAGGTTCGGCATTTTCGATATTTAGAGCGTTTGCAATTTTGAACTTTTGCTGTTATAGACCCGAACTTAATAAGCTCCTCCCTTTGTACACTGCTGTTGATATCTTGAATTATTTATTTGCCTTTTCTTATGCTTATACTGAAAACGTGCATTTTGCCTCTCATTGTCTATTCTACTGATTTACTTGCTCTGAATTCATTATCTAGCTAGCTATTGGATAAAATAGAGTATTTTCTCCTGTTTGATTCTCAGTTGGAGCGCCTTCTGTGTAGAGTCAGCATATCCTCCCCACGGTCGAATGACATGCAGGTAGGTGTGTGCGTGAATTGGTGTGCCTGCCTTGAAGTTTGGGCATCGGGCTGGTAACTCAACACCATATGGCAACCCCTAACTGGGAAAAGCCGTAAGAAAGAAAGTTAGCAAGCACTTGTTTTTACATCAGGAGGTCAGTAGATTTTCCATCTAGTACACTGGGATGTAGTTTGGTCTGTTTAGGTTGGGGAAACACTTGAGATTTCTGCATGTAGTTTTATTGGCTAGATGGCATATTAATCAGCTTATCTTGTTTTCTAAATTCTGTGAAATTGTGTGGCTCTTGGCTCATTTGTACAAAGTGAAGTACTGTTATTAAATAATCATACTCTTATAAGCTGTTTAAAGTACACTGCTGTATCTGTATCTTTAAGTTTGTTTGTGGCAGCATTTTGTAAATTTAAGTTTGCTTTGGTAGCGTTTCACTCTGGACACACCTTTACTATGCGTTTACGTTATGAGGACTGGGATTATTCATCTAGTGGTAGTAGGTGTTTACCTGGTCTACCTGAGGTGGAAGCACACAAAAAGGCTCAAGTATTTTTTGCACTTCTCTTACATACTGTGACTGTACTTTATCAGTTTTAAAAACTGTATTGTCTGCTTCTGCTTTATGTAGTTAACTGACTATATTACATTGTATCTTGTTAGTTGTAGGGCTGTTGTTGGTAGTTTGTGTGGTCTTGTTACATGTGGGTTCCAAACCAGCTATTCTACATTAAGAAAGTGTTTTTCTGCATCCTTGTAGCAGAGGTCTGCTAATCTAACCTAAGTTGGTGAGTGCTGGTGGAAGGCTTATTGTGTGCTTTCCTGATTGTCAGTTAGCTAAAATTGTTTCTCTTTGCTTGTATTTAAGTCTCACATTTGTGTGGGGTATGGCATAGACACTCAGAGCTGCTCATCATTTGGTGACTTTGCTACTTATTGCTGAGAATCTACTTTCACCTGGAATAATCCACTACTGAAAATTCAAAAATAAGTATTTTTGTACTTCTCTTATATACTGTGACTGCACTTTAGCATTTTCCTGAACTATTTGCTGTTATCTTTGCTTATTGTGTGCTTTCCTGATTAGTAGTTAACTTAAAACTTGTTTCTCTTTGCTCATATTTAAGCCTCACATTTGGGCAGTGCTGCTCTTCATGCAGTGGCAGTTAGCCATGCAATGTATAGACAGAAAAACCTAGAGGCTCAGTTGTTCTCTAAACAGCTGTAGGTGAAACCCTTCCAAGCTTTTCTGCTGCTCTAGGAGTAACTCAGTTGTACACTGAGCACCATTGCCATATTGATTAACTTTAGTCTACACAAAGTATAGGTCCCTCTTGTAGTCTTAGTGCTACCAGCACAGTCAAATTAACCCATTCCCTTCCCTAGTAAAACATACAGTAAGAGCTTACTATCATGTACAGGCAGTTTCCCATCATCTGTCTGGCAAGTCTGATAGACATGGGCATCCTGAGGCAATGTAGCAATTGTGTTATGTATACTGACAACCACTTAGTCCTGAAACAAACAATTTATGTGAGAGATGTAGTTATACTATGAAATTGGAGGAACTCTCAGATAAGGACAAATCAAATGCCAAACAGGTTGTCAGCACACACACAGATAGTTCCCATACTAAATAAGGACATGGCACATAAACCCACATATGCAGAGGTACTCACTAGTAACTTACCAAAAGATCAGAGGCCTCCCAAACGGAAACCACTTACACATTTAACAACAATGCAAAAAACAACCGCAACACATAATAACACACACCAGTGTCTCAACAAATAAGCTCATAAGGCGTAACACCACAAGACCTAATGTATTGGTCATAGGTGACATCATTGTGAGATACACATATGTTCCCCTCACCAGGCTGGATAAGGAGCGGGTTACGGTTAGCTGCCTATCAGGTGCCAGGATTGGTCAAATTACTCAAACATTCATGCCACCCAAACACAAGTACCGGTATACCTTTGTCATAGTCCATGTGGGGGTGAATGACTTGAGATGTAGCTCACTGAACTATATGAAGAATGACATGACTGAGTTCTCAGATTATGTATCACAGGCAGGTATAAGCCTAGCTTTAAGCAACCTTGTACCTTCTCCAAAGATGATGCCACAATACAAACAAAAAATGATTGACTTTAACAATTGGCTTAGCTTCTGGTGTCAGTCCAAGAGGATCCAATATCTGTCAGCCCTGGGAAGACATGGTTGTCAGGCCATGCTGCTTTGCCAGAGATGGTTTGCACCTGTGTTCTCTAGGCTTTCAGATACTGGCAAAGGCATTAGCCAACCCTGTTGTGCCTTTTTTAGGCATTGACAAAATAACCAAGCTCCCATTGTAACAAAATCCTCTCTAGACAAACTCAAGGTACTGCTGCTTAATGCAAGGAATCTAAACAAGAAACTGCACTCCGTGGAAGCACCCCTCACTTTGAAAGATGCTGAGAAATGGTTCAAACGTGTGGAAAGCACCATGGCCAAACAGGGCTACAATATGTTCCATATGTTCAGACCACAAACTGAGCATGAAAGAACCAAGGAAAGAGGTGTATTCAGCTTCATTAAAGATAGGTACATCTCAAATCTGATCAAACAGTATGACTGTCTTGAGCTATTCCATGTCCAATTAACTATAGCCAAAGCCTCCTACCACATCATAGCTAGCTATAGGTCCCCCACCTTGAAACAGGATAAGCATACCGCAAACCTGGACTTACTGGAGTCACTTGCCATACAGCCGAGCCCTTACTCATGGGTGATTTTGATTATCCTAAGATCGACTGGGAAACATACATGACCACAAACATGCTGTCTCAGAGGTTCTTGTACTTTGTTAATGCAAATGTTCTGGAATAGCTAGTCAGCACATCCACAAAAGGCTCAAATGTCCTGGACATAGTACTTACTAACATGGGAGAGCATTACACCCCCTCCCCCGTGTGATGTCCTCAATGGCAAGATTAGACCATAAATCAGTCTCATCCAATGTAATTATAAGGCCAAATATCCCAAGCTCAAAAACCCTTAAGAATTTTTCAAAGACAGATTACCTCCTACTAAGTGATGGTATAAGAAGTTTCAAAGCCCCCTCAAATGCAGATAACATGAACTCCTATGCAGAGGTGTACATGAATGCCCTGCATAACCACGTAAGCAATTGTATAGAATCAGCTTTACCTGACCAGATAAAAAACAGGTCTTGCCAAAAAAACAAACCTCCCTGGTGGACCCCTAGTATAAACAGGCTATACAACAATAGAAAGAAACTAATGTCCAAGAACAAGAGGTAACTGTCTTAGCAGAGGAAGAAATCCCTCTCTAGGTTAAACAAACAAATTACAGATCTTGTCAAGCCCTCCAAAGCTAATTATGAGCAAAAGTAGCATCCCTAGCTAAAGATAATCACAACGCATTCTTTAACTACATCCAAAATCTAAAAGGGAATACCCAGCTATGCACTGAACTGGTGGGGATGGCACCAGCCATACACAACCTGATGTAATAACCAACCTGCTAGCTGATAGATTTGGAGCTAACTTTACTCCCCCCCATTCCCTCTTGTCATCCCCCAAAGTATACCTGCCACAATTCCTCAGCCTGTTATCTCAAGAGAGCAGGTCATCTCAGCACGCTCCAAGGCCAAAAACAAGGCATCAATGGGACATGAAAACATCCCAGGTTGCCTTTTAAACAACTTAAAACTTAACATAGCAGACCCACTTGGATCCCTGTTTAACCACAGCCTGTGAACTGACTGTGTTCCGGTGCAATGGTGGACATTATCAGTAATCCCTATGCACAAAGGGTGACCATCAACTTACCCTGGGAATTATAGACCCATAAGCTTGAATAGACTCATCTGCAATGCCATGGAAAGAATCATTATGGACCTTATTAACAAGGACATAGGTAACCTCCAAACTCTGGACCCAACCCAGTTTGAATTTGTTAAAGGTACATCATACCTATTAAACATGGCTGTCTTCTTCAAGAAAGTCAGCAAAGCCCTGGATGAGGGAAAGACAGTGCATGCCACCTATCTTGACCTAGCCAAGACATTTGCCACAATCCCCCATTCAGGTATTATAGAGAAACTCTCAATTGGGAATTACCACTACATTACCAGATGGTTAGCTAACTGGCTCACTGACAGGGCACATACTGACAAAGTGGGTGACTTCACCTCTATCAAAAGACCAGTCACAAGTGGTTTTCCACAGGGTTCTATGCTGGGCCCCTTACTGTTCAGAATTTATTTCCCAGAAGTCCAGGCAGTCTTGGATGGCTTGTGGCTGCCCAAGTTCACTGATGATTGCAAATTGGAGTAAACACTGAGTCCCTCAACAAAGTTGATATACTGCAGATAGGATTAACACAGACAAATGATTTGTACCAAAGACATGAATTAAAGCTGAATGCAAAAAAATGCATTATTATTCCCTTTGGGAAAGCTAACATCCATGCTAATTACATTATAGACATTACCGCAGATGTATAGACCCAGTGGTATATGATCTGGATACTCAGGTTGATAGCAATCTGAACTTTGACCACCATGTATCCACAGTAGTAAGTGAAACCCTTCTGTGTGTTACATCTTATAAATAAAGGCATCATATCTAGATCTAAGGATGCTGTAATTCCATTATACTCAGCCCTCATCAGACCAATAAGTGAGTACAATGCTCCATTTTGCATGTACCTCACCAGATACCTGCAACAACTGGAGAGACCACAGAAATTTCCCACCAAGAAATTACAGGGGACACAACACAAGACTTATGTGGAAAGACTGAAAGCTTCATCACTGCATTCCATCTTCTACAGGTTGCTAAGGGGGGAGCTGTGCCTGGCTTACAGGGCAGTCTCTGACCCACCCCTGATGGAAATACTGCACATTCGTAAACCAAACTGCATGAAGGTCACTTGCTCCAAGGATCTCAACCCAGTCTCTGATATGAATAGGTCATGTTGGAGAGGTAGATACATCTCCCAGAGAGTCCCACTTCTCAGGAACAAGCTTCGAGTTCACATGAAACAGATTCCCTCCCTGACCCTTTTCAAATGCAACCTAAATCAATGCACGGTTCACCACAAATTCACTCCTGGGGTGGTGCCCATGTCCCTCCTGGACACAGGAATTCAGTATTAACTACCATAGACCCTTACCTCTGCGAACTTCACTCACCTAACCAACAACAATTGGGGCAACTGAAGTACATATGGCTAGGCTTGTAAGGGCTGTAGGGCCCTTAGCCTAGTAGCCTGCTATGAACCTATGACAGGAAATTAGCCAGATCAAATACAAAGTATGTTTGCATACAAATAAAAGTATGACTAACACACCACAAATTGGAACAGGCACAGAAAATGATTATTAATCTAAAAAAAAAAAAAACTTATATTCTACTCATTTTTACTTCGGGAAAACAGAAAGTGTAATGCAAGCACACATTTTTCCTCTTTGATATTGTGCACTGTGACCCTAATCCTGATTCCTACAACACATACTTTTCTGTCACATCCCGCTGATCTTCTGTGACCTGACACATAGGAATATAAAAATAACGCATATCAGTACAGACACTCTATTCAGTAAGCCTGACATCTGTGTAGTTATGGAAATTTGGCTAAAATCTCACAAAGTTCGCTGTGGTACTTCTTCCAGGCTGTATAATTTTGGTAAGTGAAGATCACACAAATAAGTAACAGCAGTAATAGCACTGATTTATGTAGCCTCTCTCTGATGTTCACATCTCTCTTCAAATCACAACTTCTACACAATGACATGTCTTTCCAACTTTCCATTAAAATTAATTCCACTAAGCACACACTGATTGGAGATGTTGGCATTTTACCTTAGGTAAAATAAATAAAAATAAACAAAGTAGCACATTTGCTATCCTTCATGTCATTGCTGAACTAATAATACTTGGTGGTTTAGGCTGGAAATTAGTAGTAGATGTATACTTGCAACATAGCTTGCAGCTATATGGCCTTGACAAAATTATTATATCTGTTACCAGGAGACTCCAAAAGATGAAGCACCATAGCTATCATGTAACACATCTGCTCTCTGTAACATTTGTAGCTCCTAGACTGCCTATACTATCAGGTTGGAGCACCTTACCAAATAGTTGCTGCTTATAACATTCTGATTTTCTTCTAGTAAAAGTGAAGTGCCAGACTGAACAGTTGTTGCTCCTGACACCTTCCTTTCTAGTGCACTTACTGTCAGCTGTGAATTCCCTGACTTATTGGAGCTCTTTCTAAGCTTTATGCTTCCACCACTTCTTGCATCCAGGGCAATCATCATTTCACATTTGCAGACTGATTGGTTCCAAATAATGTGGGTGATTTGCCCACTACCTCCTCTCCCACCCACAATTCTCCAGTCACCCATGGATCATTTAATTATAACTACCTGCACCTACCCATTCAACTTCCCACAGACACACCCCTTAAAGCCAGACTGATATGAAGTCACGCATTCCACAAATGATATTTAAAAGCATACACACTCCCCAGCCAACATCAAACTAGCTTTCTGCCTAACTACCACTAGTCTGTACCACTTGATCCCCTACTCCAGCGCCGTATCTCCTACAATCTACTCCATAACTGCAGATACTTAATTCTTTCTTCCCATGGCTACCATGTTACATTCACAATAAATCTATAACATCTTATGGGTTCATGTCACTACATCGACATGTCATTATGTCGACAATTACTGCAGTGACACGAAATAATCGACAATTGAAACCGTCGACAACTGGAATCACACACTTTAACTTTACCGACAACCCGACTGCACTTTTAAATGGAATGCTACCTTGGGCCGAGTACTAACATGGGTCAAGATGGGGGTGAAACACCAGTAATGTAGACGTACAAATCACGCCCCTATCTTGACCCATGTTAGTACTCGGCCCAAGGTAGCATTCCATTTAAAAGTGCTGCCGGGTTGTCGGTAAAGTTAAAGTGTGTGATTCCAGTTGTCGACGGTTTCAATTGTCGATTATTTTGTGTCGCTGCAGTAATTGTCGACATAATGACATGTCGATGTAGTGACATGAACCCCATCTTATACCCTGTACAACACAAAACAAAGCCAAGCAATATTCCTTGTCCCCCACTATCACCTACCCCCTCCAGCATAACAGTCAGTCATTCCCTCACTACCCACAACACATGCATCTCACATCTTACTTATCTTTATCTCAATTCCCACTACCCAGTGCATACCATAACACTGACTGTAATCTTCCTGCTTTTAACTCATAAGTACAGAACTCTTCCTCATGAAGATAACAGCACTACATACACTCTACTTCTTGGCAATAAACTTAACACTGTCTCTTCTTCCTGACCCCACCCCTGGGCATCACATGCATACACTAGACCACGATCACCTCCACATGTACACCTCAGCTACTTCTTACCACATTACCTAAAACCAGTACATCTACCCACACACCCCTCTGCACAATTTACTGATAAACCACATATACATTTTTTGCATGTTCTGCATCAGACTTACTCTTGCTTCTAAGCATTACTGAACCCAACCCAGGCCCTAGATAACTCTACTCTGCCAACTGTATATTGTCATACAGTACCAAAACAAACAAAGCAAAGCAACTTCAGTCCTTCTTAACCACTAACAGCACCAACATTTTGGGCATGTCAGACTCTTGGATGAAGCCAGATACCCCAAACTTGAACTAGCATTTCTCAAACTACTCCTACCTATTTAATGCCATATCAGATAATATAGCAGGAGGGGGAACACTCTTCCTCATTAAAACATTACTAACAATCTACTCCCACCACCAATGCTGCATGAACCACAATCATTGCCATAACTGGCTAAGCATCCCTATCACTCCTAACAAAAGTTACCCTTAAACCCGCGTAGGCTTTTGCATCCCTCCATCCTTTAATGCCACAAAATTCAAATCTCTACTATCTAACATCCAAGACTCATGTTCACTTTACATAAACATATTAACTGTAGGTGACCTCGACTTTAACATGCTTAACTCCAAAAACCCCTTGGAATCAGAAGACATTCTGTCACATCTCAGCCTTACCCAACTCATTATTAACTTCAACCCTTTAAACATCCTCTCCAGCATCCACTTTCTACTAAACCTCATGATCATGAATGATCCGTATTATATGTAAAGCATTTTGATCCTACCTTCATTCAAAAACTACACTGACCCATAACCTTCACCATGAGGCCTGCCATTAGCAAAACTCATCCATTCAAATCACTTTCTGAACTTAACACCAACAGAATATCAAACAATTATCAAAAACCTGCTCACCCAGCTTTCACGGTACTTCTAGAATAACATTCTAGTCCTTGAAGACCCTGATCTTATTTCTAATTTCCTCACATCTTTCCTCTACAAACTATAAGACATATATTTCCCAGCAGTATCTATACTCTAGAGATCCTCCCCCAATGAATGGCTTAACAGTAAAGTGTGGCTTAAAGTGCTATGCAAAGTCAGAGATAAAGCCCAAACCAATTAAAAACAGCTTGTGCCATATGAAAATTATAACCTGTTAATGCACATAAGAAAGCTAGCTAAAAAAGCCGCTATTTACCACAAAGCCAGACCTCTCACCTTCTATCAGCACACAACTGTCTAGAATCAAAATAAATTCTCAAAGCTTATAAAATATATTGTTAGAAGCGATTCGCCAAAAAACCCATTGCAAAGCAATACCATCCCCACTTCTTCTGGATCCCTTGCTTCTGGTGACTTCCATTTGGAGCACTCCAATCTTTCAACCCTGAACATTCCAATCAATAACATTACACCTCCTCCAAAAAGAACTCCCAAACTAATTCTCCTCCATTCTGCTTCATCACCATAACCAAAAACACTGTTTTCAAAATTATCAGTAGCATCCATTCAGATGGTCTGTTTGAAAGCAATAGACTTCACCCATGGATTATCTGAAAGCAATAGACTTCACCCATGGATTATCTGAAAGCAATAGACTTCACCCATGGGTTATCTGAAAGCAATAGACTTCACCCATGGATTATCTGAAAGCAATAGACTTCACCTATGGATTATCTGAAAGCAATAGACTTCACCCATGGATTAGCTTCCATTGTAAAGACCACTTTCTCACCCTACTCATAGGATCATAGGAGATTACTAGGCTATTGACCCGGAGGTCATTTTAGGCCTAGCCATTTCATCCCAGTGTAATACAATAGAAATGAAGAAAATTGCAGCAGTTATACAAAGCACGGCTCCAAATCGCATATAACGTAAACAAATAAACGTTTTAATACTTGGTAAGTGCTTTCACCACTAGCTGTGGCTTCATCAGACCATATACAAGTATAAAAAACATTTTAAAGCCATTTTTAAAACACTCACTATTCAACTAATTAACTTCAAATTATCTTTCAGCGAATCATTGCACTGCAAACCCACCCCCATGCTTTGCGATTGACAGCCTTAGTGCGTTGCAATTCTCAGTTTACAAAAACAATGTTTCATTCTACTAAATACCCCTATAAATATTAAGACATTAGAACACCAACTACTATAAATGACTTTACTTGCTTTATTTAATTTATATGTCATTTAGATCAACTTTGAATAGTGCAATCTCAAGTCAATATTAATACATAGCTACCTAAGCAATTCAACTTACAATGAAAAAGTCTACCTAAGTTGCATGTTGGCCACTCTTGCGTGTGGTCATGTGACTCTGTCTCGTTCTGAACTATGCATTCACTGCTATCAAGCCATTTGCCAGATAGAAATCTAGAATGGCCTCTCCTTCTTTATTCCTGTTGCCCCACACATGTGGACCCTGGTAGTCTGTGAAAGAAAATAATTGAGTGCCCACTGTTATAGCTATTTAAGGTATAGGTACTTATATGCATTCTGAAACTGAAATGTTATACAGCATGGGATACAGAGTCGTTATTCACTACAGTAGTGAAATAAAATGTTATGTAGCACGGGGCATAGAATCGTGTTTCACTACAGTAGTGAAATGAATGACTATTACTTGCTTCTCATTATTCAAAATGTTCAGATTATATTTAGGATTGTTTGACGCCATGTTAAGGCTTGGGTAGCAATGTTACACTATTTTAACAGTCATCTGAATAGTTTGAAAGAAATGAGATCAGAGAATATGGATAGTCTCAGCATATTAGCTGTATATTTTTAATAAGTATAAGAGTCGAGGGCATGTATTAAAGGTGCAATAGGTTTGCTATAATGGTTAAGGACTTTATTTCACAGATATAAGGTACAGAGTTTGATTCTATTCTCTGGTTATGGGCTAATCTTGCAATAGTCTGCAGACTGATTGCCTTCTAGAAATTAACTCAAGTGCACGTTTAGTTCATCTGACAGTTTTAGAAGTTGGAGTCTATTTAATTTATATTATTTTAAAAATAAAACTAATTTTTTAAAGTTCAAATGTTGCTTTATGTATATTATTAATTAATATCAGTCTAAAAACACAATCCAAAATATAGGGTTCTGCCAAAATATTTCCTTTATAAAAGGGGTCCTCCAGCTTGCAAAGTTTCAGACCCACTTATCTAGACTTCAGAGTCGTGAATAAGCTAAGGCTGAAATATGCAAATAGGAGTCATAGTGAACTGAAGCAGACCTACATGAACAAGCAGGTGCACGTGGGAGGGGATGAGTAAGAAACCCTAGTAAGACAGATTGCTTTGCTTTGAAATATATTACTGTTCCAAAGACAGACTTATATTTAATTTTAAACTTTCAGCATAGTGCTGTATATGGAGAGAAAAACAATAAAAAGTTATAATGTTATATCAAGGAATAAAGTGTCCAGAACAATGAAATTAGGTCAGGTTGAAAAATGCTAATTAGAACTTGAATGACTTGAAGCAAGACTGGATGAACCAGCAGTCATATGGGGGAGGGTTGAGAAAGAATAAGAACACAGTAAGATTGCTAATTGTCATAATTATAAGTATGCGAGTAAAGTAGGCACAAATCATCATAATAATGATAACTTAAGGCATAAAAGGTAGACAATAATGTGGCTTGACATTTATTTTTTATGCAAAAACACAATTTGTCTGTAAGTACAGATTTTCAGCCATGTCCTGTTTTGTAGGAGAAAAGCACACTATAATTTTGTTCCAGAAATTATAGTATCCAGAGTGCAAAGCACCAAAGTAAAGTTAAAATCTATTAACATCAGAGAGACTGTCCCAGAGTAAATCTGAATCAGTTTGAAGGTATGCAGGGACTGAAGGATGAGATTGTATCAAATCAAAAATTAACTAAGACCTTAGTAATGTTGTTGTTGTTATTGTGTCTTTCGGCTTTTCCCGGTTAGGGGTCGCCACAGCGGAACTCCGGTCCGCTAATGATTGGTAGTTGATTTTTATGTGCCGAGTTACCAGCCTTGATGCACAACCTTCAACAAAGGTACGCCCATTCACACATGTCTCCACGCAGAAGACACTCTAGCTGAGAATCTAACCGGACAGCGTCTTACTGTGAGGCGACAATGCTACCGCAGCACCACTATCTATAAAAACACCATCTTCTGTAACATATTAAGAGCAATATGTTAAGTAAAAATAGAAGCACTGTGTTTAAATTTAGACTTAATGGTGAAAAGCAACTGAAAAAAAACTGGAAAATTAGAAGCACAATTGTGAGCTGCAGCTTATATCTCATACTGGAAGATTTGTTTGCTAATATGGAGAGTAAAAGTAAAAAACAAAAGAGAACTTGAAGACCACCTCTGGTGGAACAGTTTCATAAATGAATATAACCTCTCAGTTCTGCTTGAACTGAAAATTATATTTTAGGTTTTGGTTAAAACATATTAAATACGAAGGTCACACAAGTATAAATAATTACATCATGCTTAAATTGTAAATCACAGCTAAGAAAAAGTTGGAATGAGCAAAGAACTCAGAGGACAAAGTCTATGAAAGCCAAATTTGAGGTAAATTTGGCCTCCCATCCCAATGACAACTACAAGGCATTCTTTAGCTATGTCTGCAACATCAAATGTGACACACAATTGTGTGCAGATCTCATAGTTAATGGAGTCACCTATACTGAGCCAGAATATATAGCAAACTTACAGGCAGCAAATTTCAGCTCCAACTTTAACCCTGTCTCCCCCTCAACCTTCCCTCAGGAAACACCATCAAATGTAACTCCGCCTGCCATCACTAGGAAACAGGTCCCTAATGCTCTCTCTAAGACCAAGAACACTGCATCAATGGGCCCAGACAGTATCCCAGGATGCCTTCTAACTAGAATGGAATATGACTTCTCAGGTCCTGTGGAATTGCTATTTAACTGTAGTCTCCAAACAGGCTTTGTGTGCCATGAATGGAAAAGAGCAACAGTCATCCCTCTGCACAAAAGTGGGCCATCTACAGACTCTAGAAATCATAGACCCATAGTCTCACCAGTCTCATATACAAAGCCATGGAAAGAATTATCACGTAAATGATCCATAATGACATAAGAAATCACCAAACACTGGACCCAATTTGGTTTCGCAAGGACAGGTCATGCCTACTCGACCTGGTGGACTTCCTTGAGAAGGCCACAAAAGCAATGGATGCAGGTGAAACAGTTCACACTGCCTACTTTGTCCTGGCCAAGGCTTTTGACACAATACCTCTCTTGGACATTGTTGACAAACTCAAGGGGTTAGGTACGAATTTTTATGTCACCCAGTGGATAGCCAGATGGCTTATAGATAGAACCCAGGAAGATTGAGCTGGGGAGTCCACCTCTACAAAGAGGCCAGTCACAAGCATTGTCCATCAGGGATTTGCCCTGGGACTGCATCTTTTTGCCATTTACTCCTCTGAAGTCAAAGTCAATGTCAGTGGTCTCTGGCTGACTAAATTTGCTGATGATTGCAAATTAGGAGCTGTCACTGAATCCCCCACTGACACAAATGTTCTTCAGGAAGGGCTGACACACACAAACAACTGGTGTCAGAGCCAAGGACTAAAAGTAAATGCCAAGAAATGCGTAATAGTATCCTTCGGGAAGTCATCCATCCACCCCTGGTAACTATCTTATTCACAACACACCCCACAAAGTAATCTAGCTTTTGATCATCACGTCTCTACAGAAGTGAGGAAATCATTCTATGTTGCAAAACTTATAAACAAAGATATGGCATCTAGGAGCAAGGAAGTCATTATTGCACTGTACTCGGCATTCATCAGAGCTATCATTGAGTACAGTGCCCCCTTTGTTATGTACTTATCTAGGCATATCCAACAATTGGAACATTCACAGAGGTTCCTTGCTAAAAGAATACAGGGCATAAGTAACATGTTCTATGCAGACCTCAAGGCCCTATCCCTGTATTCTGTCTTCTACAGGTTGTTGAGGGGAGATCTATGCCTGGCATAAAAGGCATTGTCATACCCCACTCTGATGTATTTTCCGCATGTCCTCAAAGCAAACAGCACCAGGATAATCCATTCTAAAAACTTAAACCTTTCATGTGATATAAGTAGGACCTGCTGGAGAGGTAGGTATGTATCCCAGAGACTACCCTTTCTCTGGAATAAGCCCCACATCTATGTGAAGCAGAGTTTTTCCAAAACCAGTTCAAGTGTAACTTGGAAAATTGGGTGGGTAAAGGAAAATTCATCCCTAGTTTGGCACCTATGTCTCTAATCGACACAGACAGCCTGTAAATGGTGCATCTCCCAGGCCCCTGCCTATAAGTGTTTAATCTCCCAAGGCCCTGCTTACACTTAGCAAACATATTAGTACTTGTCAGAGATATGGGATGCATGGCTAGGCTTAAAAAGGCCTTTGTGGTTGTTAGCCTAGAAACACCTATGAACCTATAAAAATGTTTTTTCTACTTCTTTTTAGTTGCTCTGAAAAGAAGTTCAAAAGAAGCATGTTTTGCACACGCTTGGAACGACCAGGCCTCGTGTGTAAGTGACACCTATAGAACTGCAGAGACAACATTGACACTTTTCTAAGACCTAAAAAAAGGACAGCTTATGACCAAGAAGAGAGATCAAAGTAAAATAAATATGCAAAGAGCAGCCTGCTGATAAAAGAATTTACAAAATATACTGTACCATCTAATCTGAGGAAGAAGGGAAAAAGTTAATCAAAGAACAACAGTGATGAAAAAATAAAGTATGTAGGAGAATATCAATTGTAAGACTGCTTTGTAAATTAATGGATAGTTTGACACTTCAGTATATGCAGAACCCCAGGTACGATACCCAAAAAATTAGCATAGCCTTGCAAGCTGGAAAAGAACGCAGGACTGCTGACTTAATCACCAGGATAAAGCTATAAAAGAAAGGCTTCTACAAATATCATAATGACCTCATTAAGGTAAACATAAGAAAAGGACCTATTAGACTACTTACAGGAGCCATTGATAGAAATCACATATTTTTGGAATTGTAATAAATTGACTAACAGTGTAATAAGCAGTAAGAAAACTACATCCAACAAACAGTGCAGAAAGGACAAATTCTTAGCTTGAATGTTTTATTAAATTAATACATATGGCTGTGTATCCTTTTTCAAGCAGGCTTGAATTCAACTAATTTATCCAGAATTACATTTGATTCTTTGCAGTCGTCTATTTTATATTTGCAACTATTCTATGAAAAACTCAGTTTAGCTGAAAAGACTATCTGAAAACAAATTATATTTTCAATTAGGAAAGCATTGTCTTCTTGCTAATTTGTCTATAATTATGGCAGGATAGACCTTCAGCTGACAGTTTTGCCACATAAAGTCTGCTTTATTCTTAGCAGTATTTTTACTGTATCTTGTAAGTTTAGTAAACTAATCTTGGAGAATCACAAGCAGGCTTAGTGTAATGTGCTTTGTGTGCCCTTTACATTTATGAAGGAATCTTTTGTCTTTAATTCCTCAGGTAATTCCTGTGCTAAGAGATTGAGAGGTATGTTCTCAGGGGGTTGCCTGAAAAGCATGCCTCTGGTAGGTTGGTAGAGCCATTGTTTGCAAGCAACCCCCTGAGAACATAACTGTCAACCTCTTAGCACGGGAATTCTGGGCAAAGCCAAAAATAATGGGGGGGGGGGCAAATCAGGGGCATATTTTAAATACTGCTCTTGTAAATTGTTAGAATAACAGGTTTTGCATTAGCTTGCATTTTCTGAGTAACATGAAGATTCAAACTCAAATGTTGGACATTACTTAGTGCTTGCAGTCCTCAATGATTTCCAGGAAACTACAAATTTTATGAGGTGCAGAATAAAAATAGTAGACAAAAATCTGCACCTTCTGCAAAATTCTGGACAGTTGAGAGGTATGCCTGAGAAGAATGTTATGGTTAATTGTTACTTATGGGTCAGTTAGATGTTTTTTTCATATATGTGATTTATGTGATGCTTATAGCAATTTTAGATGTTGCATGAGAAATAATGCCCTGTCAGATCAAAATACTTGTCTCTAATTCCGCAGTCATAGAAACTAATTCCATGGGAGTAGTAGGAGTACTGCTGACAAGGTAGATGTTTTATCCACACTTACCTGTTACTAGCTTAAGCTCTCATTTTCTTTCAGTTCAAATTGAGGAAGGTCACTAACAGAACAGGTTCATTTATTCCTTCTCTGAAAATGTATATTTTTTAAGTTTAGTTTCTTTGGTGTTGAAAAGTGAGGAAGTCTGTGTCTTTTAAATTTCCTCTCTAATCCTGCTAGCCATGCTGGTGAAAAGACTTAGTGCAGCTTTGGGTGACTTACAGAATATTCAAAGAAAAAAAATAACTGAAGATCATACAAGAAGGAGGAAACCTGAAAAAGTAACTACAGGCAGAAGGAAAATGTAGTCCAAGGGCTTTCAGTCAGAGAAATCACTGAAACATGAAAATAGCCAACAAATCAAGAGAAGACTTAGTGCTAGCAATAGCACACCCTTAAAGTTCAGCCACCATTGTGGATTGCAGTACCTTGGATTCTCACCACATAATCTGTTTATGGCCTTGGATAAATACAGAGCTTGCTTTTTTTTATTTTTTTGAAGCTTGGGCTTGGCATAATGCTTAAGGTGCTTACCTTATAGACGCAAGGTACAGCCCAGGATTTGATTCCTTACTATAAGAAGTATGGCTAAGCTTAAGAAGGCCCCTAGTATGGGATTCAAAGATGGCTGCCATTCTGTAAACACTGCTGACCTGCAGCTCCTCAATAAACCTGAGAAAAATCTGTAACCTGGGTCGATACCAAGAGGTTTGAACATCAAATTAAAGTCAAAAAAAGATGCATCTACACTTAATTAATCTATAACCAGGAAAAAAAGTGGGAAAAAAGTCTTTATCTATCAGGATTCCAAGTGATTAGCTAGCTCTGAAGAGAGAAATAAACAAAGGACTGTCTGCATTCTTCATTTTACCTGTCAGCTTGGGGAAAGGAAAATGTCACAAGAAGGAAAAAGCATGGAAACAGCTACTACCAAAACAAAGCTGTCACCAGTAAAGGATGGGAGTGCGAAAAACAAAGAATTACTAGACAGCAGGAACAACAGAAACCAGAGACTAGATCTAAAACTGATCAGCCACTGAACATGGACGATATCAAACATGCTTTATTGCCTATACAAGAAGCTTTAAAGGACCTGACTACTCAAATACAAACTTTTGGAGTTTTATGTAATCAGTTGCTGCAGAGAATGGACAAAACAGAGGCTAGAATTTCAGAAACCGAGGACAAAATAGACTTGCTGGAGAAGAAAACAAAGGTACATGATGTGGAGTTACAAGCCATGCAAAGCAAACTTATTGATTTAGAAGCGAGGTCTAGAAGAAATAATATTATTATTAGAGGAATCCCTGAAAACATTCAGTATGCAGAGCTAATACCAACTATAACACAAATACTTGAAGTTTTGTTAAATGATGCTGATGGAGTGAAACAAATTGTTATCGAAAGGGCACACAGAGCACTGAGAGAGGTACAAGCTTCTAATATGCCTAGACCTGTATATGCTAAGATATTGAACTTTCAAGATGTTAGGTTAGCAAAATACTTTTTACTGCAAAAAAGAATGGTGGCTTTGTTATGTGGAAAAATAGTAAAATATCTCTGGCTCAGGATTTACCACTGCAAGTAAGGCAAGCTAGGCAGTCTTTATCTGCATACTGTAAATTTCTGATTGATAAGCAAATTAAATTCCAGATGAAATATCCTAATGTGCTTACATTTATGGTGGATGGGATTAAATATTCTGTTTCTACTAAAAACGAGGCAAAGGGAGTGTTTCTGAAGGTTTTTAAAGTTTTACCTGCATCAGAGGGCTGAAAGAAACTTCCGTTGAGACTGGTATGCTCCTGAGGTCAGATCCAGTATTTACTATACTTTGAGGCTTAGGTAATCCTTTGTTCCCTGCTTAAGTCGTTTAGGCCACTGTAAAAGCAATAAAACTGTTTGTTTGCGATAATCCGAGGGTCTGCTGGCCGTTTTCCGAACTTTTATGACCTCTACGAACTTTTTTCGTCGAGTGGTAAACAGGAAATCTCTTGAATGCAGCTGAGAGTGTGGATTTCGATGTAACACTTCCTGTGGTCCGGCTGCGAAAGCGGTCCCCCGTCGCGAGTATTACTGATGGTTTCCTGGTTTGAGAAGCTGAAAAGAACTGACATAATGTGTTAATGTTTTTTTTAACAAGTAAATAACATTAGAATATGTACGTGAAGCATATAATAACATCTGTTTTTCCTGTTTTTTTTTTTTTTTCCTTATGCTTATAGTGTTGAACCAAATTATATTTTTACAATATCTGCAGTGGGTGCAAGGTATAGCACTGTATATATGAATATAAGTAGGTAAATAGTGGCTATTGGGTGGTGTTAATCAGACAATTAATGTCAGTATAGTTAGGAAATAAAGCATGCAATTGCAAAACTTTGATAATTGGTAGTTGCAGACTGAAGCCCGAGGGACCAAACAAAGCCAACCGTGGGTAAATTTAGCATTACCTACACCCAGAAGTGGGTTATTGCTATTATACCATGACATTATTTAAGAAAATAAACTGTTACTTTTCTTAAATAATGGCATAGTATAATGCCTGTTTACTGCCCTTCCGCAGATGTCTGGCATCCGCGGCAGTTCTGATGTACTGCTGCGCAGTACATCAGACTATGAGCAAAAGCTGTGAGAAAGCAAGATCTCCGTTGCTTTTTAGTGTCTCGCTATGTTAAATGAGTTTAACATAGCGAGACAGTTAAAATAAGCAGCGGACATCTCCGTTGCTTATTTTAAACTGTCTCGCTATGTTAAACTCATTTAATTCTAAAACGAGATCTTGCTTTCTCCGTTGTTTTAAACATGCCTCGCTATGTTAAATGGGTTTAACATAGCGAGACAGCTTTAAAATAAGCAACGGAGATCTCCGTTGGTTATTTTAAAACTGTCGCCATATTAAACCCATTTAACTATACAGTGTTTAAAAACGAGTTATACTAATGGAAAAAGTCCGGCGACGGACCTTTTCCATTAGTATAACTCGATTTACAACGGGCACGCTGGCCAATCAGCGTGCACGTTTTGGGGGGATCATGGTATAATATATGTAATTCAACATATGAAAGTACATAAGTCACCAGGTCCTGATGGTTTGACAGTTGAATTTTATAAAGAGATTGCTGATAGTTTTGGTAAAATATTGTCTCATGTATTTAACTACATAATCAGAAATAAAATTAGTGACCCTCACCTTAATGCGTCAAAAAACATCTTTATACATAAAGCTAATTCAGACCCCCAAAGCCCGGATAATTACAGGACAATAGCATTAATAAATGTGGATATGAAAATTCTCACTACCATTATAGCATGTAGATTAAAAAAGATTATGATCCATTTAATTTCTAAGGAACTGGCTGGATTTATGGCAACTAGACAAACTAGTGATAACACACTTACACTACCTAATATGATGATGTATGCTAAACAAAACAACTGTAATATTTATGCCCTTATAATAGATTCTCAGAAAGCATTTGATAGAGTGGATATAAACTTTTTGTTTGATGTGTTGCCTTATTTCAATATGCCACAGGAATTTATTCAGATACTACAAATATTATATAGTAATCCGTATAATACTACGTTATATATTAATAGGAGTTATTCTAAAAGAATACAGATTAAAAATGGTACACGGCAGGGTTGCCCTTTGTCCCCCTTATTGTTTAACCTTAATTTAGAACTTTTATTTTTATATAGTAAGCAAAATTTGTATCATAATGCACCAATACTTTATAGGAATAAATTAGTAATGTCTGCATTTACTGATGATCTTATTATTTATTGTACAACCCCAATTTATGATAGTGAAAAGATATTAAATGTTATAAACAAATTTTCAGAAGTCTCTAATTACAAAATTAATTTAGAGAAAACTAGTATTTTCCCGTTAAGAACTCCTAAACCGTTTTCATTAATGTCCCTGTTGGGGAAGACATCATGTAAAGAAAATATCAAATATTTGGGTATTAGCTTCTCTACGGATAATAAGGACTTTTATAGTAATAATATTAAATGAGTATGGGAACTAATAGTAGCTGATTGTGGCAGATGGAGGAATTTAAGACTACCGGTATTGGCAAAAGTATCAATAGTGAAAATGAATATATTACCACGAATGTTATATATCTTTAGGTCTGCTCAAGTATCAATTACAAAGACAGTTTTTTAAACAAATTCATAAAGATCTAGCTAAATTTATTTGGGAGCCAAAGAAAACTAGAATATCGTATGAGAAATTAATGACCCGAAGAGTAGAGGAGGACTTGAGTTACCAATTTTGAAGTATACTATTTAATTGTGAGCGCCAACAGGTGTTTAAGAATTGCTAATTACGAGGTAATTAGTACAAAGTGGATACCAACTTGGGTGGTCTTGAATTACAAGCATATTCTAGATCGGAACATAAATCCTAAAGCTTTACCCTTTTTGGATAAAACTAGTTTGATAAAGTATGGGATTATGGATCACTTAAAAACATATGTGTCATCTTTGCAAAATGTATTCCAATCAGTAGACTTGTTGCAATATATGATGGTTTTTCAGCCTTTCTATAGGAATCCCAATTTTAAACTAAATAATCAGTTGATTGATCTTAGTAAATTCCCATTAATCGTTAATTTGACTCTGATTGATGTTATTAATAAATTTCATTTATCGGCTTTGCAAGTTAGGCAGGAATTGAATCTTCCTAAGAGTTATATGGTTGTCATGAGACAAATCAGAGAACTTGCTCTGAGTCATTTTGAAAACTTTAAACCGGTAGTTGGAATTGTGGATAAATACTCTGAATTGTGGCAGGCTCTCCAACAGGAGGTCAAATTTATAACAACAACAAATAAATTAATTAAAGATTTAAAATTCCAGGATAAAATTCTGTTGTCAGGGTATTGGGTAAACAAAATGACAGTAGCAGATAATCAGGTATTAAAAGCAATTGATTTAACAATAAAATCGGTCTCTTTTCAAAAGTTGATGTATACGCAGGTGATGATTTGGAATAATGCTTATTATACTCATCTTAGGTTACATAAATTTAATCCTAGGAATTCACCAACTTGTCCATATTGCACAAATCAAACGGTGGATCTTCTTCATATGTTCTGGAGCTGCAAGTGTATATATAAACTTTGGAACTCTCTTAGAACACAACTACAAAAGATGGGTTATCAAAGTTCAGCGTTATCATGGGAATTTATGATTCTACATGTTCCTCCAAGAGAGCTCTCTAGGTCACAAACTATAATATGTATGAATATTTTTTGCTGATGAAGTTATATATAGCTACAAATTGGTTAGAACCAGATAAGACATCATGGGATAATTTCAAGCTTGTGGCTATAAAGCATATATTAGCACATAAATTACTCCTGAAGCAAAGTAACAAAAATATTAATAACCCGAAAATATGGGAAAAGGTTTTTAACATTATATTAGCATAATACTGTTATTAGGAATATATTAAAGTTTGGATTTATATGTGGAGGAAACAATGTTTTGAAAATATGTATGCTATGTATGGACGCAAAGTACTTCTACAAATGTTTTGGCTTTGTTTTTCTTCCCTGGTGTCTTCTTTTTTGGAATAATGAAGATTTTTATATGGAAGCATTTCATGTAGATATTGTATATAGTTCTGATAGTAATAGTAGTGAATTATGTGTGTGATTTTATTGTATTTTGAAAATATATATCAATAAAAATTTATTATGGAAAAAAAAAAGAAGGCCCCTAGTGTTATTGGACTCAAAATTACCAGTGAAACATTTGAATAAGGGTGTGACTTCTTTTGGAAAAAGTATATATAACATCTATCTGTTCAGAAGTATTGCTAGGACAACTTTGTGGATTCTTCTTTGTCCCCTATTTTTTGTGTAGATTATATGTTTACATTTAGAAAACAATGGAAAGAAATGACAAGGTATTTGTTATAAATAAGAATGTGTAAATAATGTAAAGAAATATAAATATAGAAATATGTAAATAAAGTAACCCTTAGATTTTTTTTTCAGTAAGTGCCCTGGGATCTTTTATATTGGCTTGAGCTACCAACAACTCAGGCAGATGGGTACTTGGTTTAATGCCTCATCTGAAGGATGACACACTCCGGAGTGCAACACATACATGTTTTACATTTGTTTAATTGGTACTTTATAGTCTGCTGTATTTCAACATAAACCCCTTCCCCAATACACACACACACACACACACACACACACACACACACACACACACACACACACACACACACACATTGTAACCTAATACACCAAGAAGATATTTACTAACCCTCACCTGAGCACCCCCTTCACACTTCAGATGTTATAATCCACTGCACCAAGAAGTATGTAGTACTCATGCCATTGTAGTGCAGAGATGAAAAGTTTGAAATGCATACATTTAGTCTAGGAGCTGCCACAGTTATAAAAAACAAGCGTTTTTATAACCAAGAGAGATTGAACTTAATTTATGTATAGTTAATATTAACAGAATTCAATCACTTGCATATCCCTTACAAAATAACACATATTTTTAGCTTGTTAAAATACTCTGATTACATGTGGTACAAAATACCTAAGACACTTAGAAGTGTACAAGCTGAGATCAAAATAAACAATAAATTGGGCTAATCATTTCACTAACAGTGGTAGAGGGTTGGTATAATGGGTAATGTATTTACCTCAGCAACAAAAGGTGTAGAGTTAGATGCTCGCAAAGGAAATTAGAGAGGTGTACAATAATTTACAAGGGCAGCTTACTAGTGAACAACTATCAGTTGAACTAGCCTGTTGTATAAGAAGTATGTTATAGATTGTATTGCCTGTTTTTTTTATATTTATTTATTTATTGTTTTCTAATGTGACTTTATTGTTGTGCATATAAACCCTTTTCTCAGATTATCGTCTGTTAAAGTTCCTTTCTCCCTGTAGAAATTAACTTTTCTTCTTCCATTTTGGATGCCCAGTAGGGATGGAAGTCTGCAGGTGCTATCTGCTTTAGTTATTCTGCAGATGGCCCAGATTGCTTCTTTTTGTTTCTATAATACTCTTACTTATACAGCTGAGAAGCTAATATATGTACACAATTCTGTTTGCTTTAATGCTAATTTCAATGTGTGGCTTCCCCAATCCCTACTCTGTTTTTCTATGCTTGGGCTTAGCCTCTATCCTCTATTAGATGAAAGATCTGTGGTACATTGTACCACAACTAACCCTAATGAAGGCAGACCACCAGCCTGAGTCCCGACAGCCCACCACTCTGACACCTGAGATGATAACTGAAGCCAGGTCAGCACTGGTATGGGTGGACACCCCGTTCCTTAAGGCAACAGTCCTTTCTGTGTGCAACTGCATTTTTTAAATACACTGCATGCACTAGAATATTATTGGGCTACAGTTCTCTGGCTATTAATAGCTCTTTATACAAAATAAAAACAAATTCTGTACTGTGGAGATAAATACCCACCATATTGTGTGTGTGTGTCTGTGTGTGTGTGTGTGTGTGTGTGTGTGTGTGTGTGTGTGTGTGTGTGTGTGTGTTTATTTGTGCAGTGGCAAAAACTGCTTGAAGCAAAATTAAAATTATCTGTCTGCTTGTCTGGGTGTTGTGAAATGCAAAATGTCCTCACATATTCTGTGAAAGAGCAGTCATGTTTATTTTTATATTTGCATACCCCCTGCATTTGATATGCAGGTTAGAAAAGCAAACTGTGGCTGTAGTCGGATTCCTCTTAAAGCAATGTAATAGTAACTAGCTCCATATGGAATCTGAGTGACTTACAGGGTTAATTTGAATTTCCCAGATCAGTACCTCCCTACTTTCTGAACTTTGAAATCACTAACATGAAACATCTGTATTTTAATTAATGAAATACGTCAGGTTTATATCTAAATTTTACAAAAGATACTCCGGACATTTTCTTAAAAAAATATTGCCTACTGTTGTACTTGTCATGAAAACAATTGCATCCTACCATACCTGGCAGAGAATGCCTTCATAAATTGTGTGAAAATGTGCTCATATATTTATGTATTTTCTGTAACCATTTGTAAAGCTCCCATTTGGTAGACCATGATATGTATAAAGGACAGTGAGAAAACGCTTTATAATACTTCTTGGGGCATTTTTAAAATTGCTTCAGAGTATGGTAATTATTTTGTGATTGCTCAGTGCACTCCTCAATACTTCCAGAGCTGTAGAGTGTATTTACTTGGAAGCTGGAGGTCAGAATCGATCGTGTCTAAACATGAAGAGCTGGGCTTTAGCAAAGGGGTTATAAAAAATAAAAATGATGACAATGTTAATGCAGCATTTCTAAACACTTTTCATTCTGCTCTGTGTGTCTAGATGCTGTTATTTTCTAGACACTTGCCATAGTATCAGTTTATTTGTTTTTTATTTGATAACCAGGTAAGTAAGTATTTCAGCGGACTCTTTGCAGCAATGCCCAGGGCCAAAATCACAAAAATGTAGAAAGAAGACAAGCATGCAATATATGCAGTAGCTGGCCAGAAGAGAACAAAAACAGAGAAGCTGTGCAGAAGAATACATTACAGTAATAATTATTCAGTAATTTATAATTAATCAAAGCAAATTTGAGTGAAGCTATTTACAAAATTAAGCAACTGTATAGGCAAAAGTACATCTTTGCAAACACAACATGATGAGTATCTTTACGTTTTTATCACGTCCAAGACAGAAACTGATTTATGACAAAGTACAGTAGAGGTCTGATACATGAGTGGACAGAATGATTGCATGTATGAATGCTTGTGTGTGTGAAATTGCACTGTTTGCAGATGAGCTCATTACATGGTAAATTCCTTTTCTGTGTTGTACAGCAATCTCAGAGCTGGTTGTATTAAGTAACAGGATGTGGGGGGATGAAGCTCCCTGCACGAGGGCGATGGGGAGTTAAGATTATTTCACTGAATTTGAATTTAATTCATATTACTGTTGTTTTAACAGTGGCTTCAAATTTCAAAACTGACTCCATTGTCTGACTCATCAAATTCCCAGGCAAATGCAGACACAGCATTGTCCTTAACTTCACTGACACCACCTCCTTTTAAATGGCTATTAACATTAGACGCAAAGCATGTAGTAAAGGTGACCTTACCTTCAAATAGAATACTTGGCAACTCCAACACCATCTTTTCTATACCACTGGTGACCAGCATCTGAAATTTGACAAAAATATTAAAAGACTTGAGAGCCCTTGTAGATAACTTTTCATTTGGTACAAGCATAGGTGCTTCCATTTGCATAGTATATGGAAATACCCACCTGATCTTCCATGGTGTCATGAGCTGAACCATGGAAGTGATTGTCCCCATGTATGCAGCTTTTACCCGACCAATTATAGAACACTGCACTTTGTTCTTTAACCTACATATTTATTATTTGTTGCATCTGGAGAAGGTACAGTGATTCATTGCAAACAGAATCAAAGGGCTTCAGCTCCTGCCCGGCATCTAGCTCTTGTCTGCATGGTATCATCTTCTTAGAGGAGACCTAGGCCTGACATACAGAGCATTAAAGGGCCCCTTTCTCCTTTTGAGATCCTTTGCTTAGAATACCACTATGGAGACATGAATACAAGACAGCACTTGGTCTTGATAAAAGTAGTGGCTGTCCATACAGTAAAATGTGACAGCTTTATAACTCAGCGACTCTCATATCTGTGAAATAAGCTCCCCCTTCAGTTAAACTCAGACTGACAATCCATAACTTCAAGAAGGAACCTGATGACTGCATGGGTACCCATAAGAACTAGTAGCATAGATTATGAGGCAACCCCCTCCTTCATGACCAGTAGTCCTTACACTTGTTCAGTAACCCTTTTGGCCTTTTAGACTTAGAATCCTATGAGTCACCAGGTTTGATATCGATATTCTGCAGCTAACCATTTTTCAGTGAGTATGATTAAACCAATAGTTGGTTTACCATGCAGACTGATATCAACGCAGAACTGCTGCCTTCTTGCTGATGTTATGCAGGCCAGAACAAATTCTGAACAATGCAAACTCCACAGAAGGAAAATGGCGGGGCCTTCATTATCTGCAGCAAGGAAGCTAACGGAAATGCAATGCTAAAATTACTGAAGTGTCATTGGGCACAAAACTAAATCTAGGAGAAAATCTGGGGAAAAAATAACAGTGGGATAAGGTTCACTAATTTGGAGGGCAGAGGTTTCCTCTCAACTCTAATCAGACAACTCCCCCCTTCTTAGAACCAGTATTTTTTTAAAGAAACTTATTTTGCCTCATGTTGAACTGCATGCAGACTGTGCTAGAGACAGGTTATCCTACAAGTCATTGCTGCTAGCGTCCAGTATGTCATCTGGAAGAATTTCAGAATTGCAAGGCTTGTCTTCTGTTGCTACTTAGTCATAGTTTCATAGTTTCAGCTGTCAAGCTCATGGTCTACTGGCCATTGAGAATCTTGACTTACATAGCATCATTTTTATATTGTCTACTTTCTCTTTACATGTATCAGAATTATTTTTGAAGGAGGTTAGTGACTAACGTCTTCTGATTTTAAGGAAAAGCTTTTTATCTTGTCTTCTTTCAGATTAGTGCAGAGGATGAAAGCTTTGAATTGACAGCTAGTTTATCCCATAGTGCAAGGTTTGATTCCCTCTCCATTTGTCTACTGTGCGACTATCAGCAAGTTATTTAACAAAAGCATGCTCTCATTTAACCCCTGAAATGAGGCTTGTGTTTACTGGGTTTATTTTGTTAACTAGTAAATCAAATGAATTTAAAAAATCTTTGAAGATTTGTGCATGGTATCTGTTGCATGTTTTTTTTTTTCTGTTAACTGTTATTTATTTTTAGTATTAGATTTCTTTTTGTGATGTTATCTCTATCTTTGGTGTGCTCCAGATATAAACTTTCACCTGAAAAATGATCAGACATTGCCTTATAGACCACTCATATATAACCCTTAAGTAATCTGTAAAAAAAAAAGGGAATAAGGATTTGTAAATAGTTAAAATTTTTATCACTGCGATTTTACTGGTATGGAAATGTTATACCTTTTCATATTGATTCATGTGATTTGCTTGAAGGCTATAGAATGCAAAATTTTATTCAATAATATGTCAGATCTCTGAGGTAGAATGTGGCACAGTGATTTTCATGCAGAGTCCTTAAGAATTAGATGGGCTACTAACTATGCTTTTATTACTTTGGTATGCACACAGTGGTCAAAGTTAAGATATTTACGAATGTCTGTTGATTATTTATGCTGTCATTTGTAATGAAACTGACAATTTCTTTTGTAACTGTGATTGATCTGTCCCAGTTTAATTTCACTAATTATTTTGGGTTTCTAATACCATGACGGGAGTGGACCACATCGTAAGTCAACATGTGATTAAAGTTTGTAAAGTTATTATTGTTTCAATCTTTGATGTTAGCCAAAAGTGCACTTTGAAGCACCTATAATGTGCCTAGAACTGACTACTTCTGCAATTCATAAGGAGTCACATGTATTGGTAGCATATCTAAATGAAATGTAAATTCTGTTTTATGAGACCCAATGTTAGTACTAACATTGGATCTGGCTGGGTATCCTTCTTCCTCATTGCCGTCATTTCTGCCTGCAAATCCTGTTATTTTATGACTTTGTGTCTCTCTGTACATAAGATACTGCAATCACTGGGTGAAGCAATTTTAATGGTCGGTAGTACTTTTGTCTTCTTTTTGTTGACAACTATATCCGATTTTCTCGCATCTATTTTTTGAACTGTTGGTAATGAGTAATTCCATGTGATATAAACTTCTCATTCTCTATAATGCTTTGTGGCTCATGTTTCCAGTGTTTTTAATTACTTCAATATTATAATGTTTGCACAATCCCCACTGCAACACTCTTGCCTCATTATTATGCCTTTCAGTATACAGGCCCACTGCCATTAGTGTATCATACTGAGCAATAAGATGTACAACTGTTTACAGTTCTGTTTTACAGAACCTGCATTTATTTGTTTCTCCCACATGTTCAATGGACTTGGTAAACCAACGTGTAAGTAGCTCACTATCCTTGGCCACTAATCTTTTGATTTAAATTCACCTTTCCTTAAGCATTACTGCGTCAGATCCTGATCGACATGAGGTTGTTCCAGGAGTATTCTGTACTTGCAACTATATTTATGCCTGTTCCACATTTCTTGCCCTCTCATCTGATCCTTCTTATATTCTTTCTTTTGTGTTTTTGGCACATTCATTTGCTGGCTGATTTTTGTCTACTTCTGGTTTGGTTTCCATTTCTGCTTGACACTGATATGCTTCTGCTAAACTAAGCAGAGATGTCATCCTTTTGTTCACTTCATGTTAGAAATTTTCACTATGTTAGGATCTGGTGAGGTTAGCAGATATTTATGCAGTCCTACGATTGCAGATCTATACATATAATCAATTTTGAGGAGGCAGATAACTCCTTCAGAAGGAGGAATATATAATCTTGGTATACACTTGATTTTTGTATATCATTTGATAAAGCGTGAAGCATTTTTCTTGTTTTCCTGTCCAAATGATCCAATACATTTTGGGACCAGTTGATCATCCTAAAACTGTAAGTAAGAACAAGAAAAGCAAATTGGTTTCTAGCTTATATTTTATTCATAGTGTCAGGGCTGTTTTCAGTATTAATTTTAGTTTTATAAAATATTCCTTCCTGAGTTTTTTTCATATTTTTCATGCTTTATTGTTGATCTTTTAACAATCCCCAAATATTTGTACACTCTTTCCTGTTAAAGTTCCATTAAATCACATTCCTGTCTCAGACTGATATTTTCTTGGTACTGCGGCTTTCCCAGTTTAAATGTTGCTTTTCCACATTTATCAAGGCTAAATGACATTCTTATATCATCTGAGAAAGATTTGACAACTTTCAGTTGTGTTTTCAGCTCCTTATCTGATCAACTATAAAGTTTTAAATCATCCACAAAAAGAAGATGAGAAGTCCTGTGACGTTGTTGTTGTCTGGGAGGAATTGTAACTATGACCTAATCTGTTAAGTAGACAGCTTAATGGGTTAAGGTCAAGACAAAAGAGCAGCGGTGACAAGGAGTCACCCTGGAATTCCCCCTTTGAAGTTTTATCCCTGGGGTAATAATTTGTCCTTTACCATAGCTTATCACTCCAAAGTGGTTTGACACAGTTTCATGGTCATTTGTAATGCAACTGATTAATATAGGGTGTATCTTGTGTATCTATAAGCACTCCTTTATCTGTGAAAGTGGGATGATCCCTTTTCTGCCAGATCTCATGATTATGCATTTACTAAAATATAAGATGATGTTATTTCTGCCTTACCAAATAGGTATTTTCTGCAGACCATTTTGGAGAGTATTTGGATTTTTTGTGAATCATATATTTTACACAGCTTACACACCCAATTTGTAATCATCAGCAAATACCCTGTTTCCCTCTTTCATGTTTAAGAAAAATAGTCCATACATACCACTCAACCACTTAGAGCAAGAAAGCTGAACAAAGCCTAAAATTATTGGGGGGGGGGGGCAAAGTCCTAAAAATAGGGACTGATTTTAAATATTGTTCTTATAAGCTTAGAAAATTGCTAGAATAAAATGATCTGTGTTACCATGTATTTTTTTAAAGATATTAAGTCTGAAATTCAAATGTATGCCATTATTTAGTGATTTGAATCCTCAGGGACAGAGCAAACATTTGGGGCACAAATCTGGACATTCTGTGAAAATCTGGACACTTAAGAGGTATGAGTCCAGAATGTAGCCCCTGCCAGAACCCTTTGAGACACCACTGATAATCTCTGGCAGTTGACAAAGGCAGGCACCAAGCTACTTATCTGAGCTCAAGAAGAACGGTCCCTGATTAAGTTTATCCCATTAGCAATATCTAAGAGATAACTGATTCTATGTATCAGTATATATTGCAGTAACACCTACTCTCAGGCACCCTGTTAAGGATGCACTGCTATCACATGGTGCCTGAGAAAGTAATAGCTGGGTGACATATCCCTCACTTTTTCTTGTAAGAGAAAATGATAATGTAGGCGTATATTTTCCCCAGATAGTTCAGATTTGGGTATATGTTAACCTTTCATTCACAGTTCATAACTAACTTTAGTGTGACCCTTGCTTTCACATTCTGGATTTACTTTAGGCATGCTGAGTGGGGGCATATTGCAGACCATTAGATTTTTTCTCTCTGGAGGTTAGTCTACTGTCTCTACCTGAGGATTTCTGTATGTCGAGGAAATCCACAGTCTCATCTCTTGAAGTATGAGAGCAGGCTTTTAGTTACTCACTGCACTTTTCCTGGTCTAGTGCTGCAGAGTAGGAGGTAAAGTTGTTGTTGCAGCCTGAGCCTTTTTCCTTCATCAGTCACCAAGTAACAGGTATATTACTTGTTCTGTAAGATGTACCTACCATAATTTTTTCTTCTTGTGTGCAGGTTTAGAGTGGATCTCTAAAACAGCTTTGATAAGTAAGTCTGTCTCTAGAGATAATACTGCATTAATATCAGGTGATGCATAAACTGATACTTTAGTATATCATGAACTAAATAACTTGGAGACTTTCTGAGTTTTTGGCCCTGTTTTTACATGTCTCTTACACAGCAATAGGTATTATGTTTATGGTAAGCTTAAATTCATTACATATGTTGGCTAAAGCCTTTTTGAGCCCATGTTCTGCTTGCTTGCATGTTTTCTGGCTAGAAACAGAGTAGGTGGAATGATTTTTCAAATCCAGAGAATTTATAAAATTAACAAATCCTGATTACAGCTCTCCCATTTGGTAGGTTAAGAGTAGAAGGTTACAAGTTAATATTCAACATCTGTTACAATGTCTGTCTTTCTCTGCACTTTTGTTTCCGCTACAAGGAATACTGCAAATATATGATAATACATTATTTCTCTATGAAGATGCAATTGTCCAGAATGATTTAGGAATGTCAGCAGCAGATATTTGTGTACCACCAATTGTGTTTTTGTCCACACATTCCCAAACTGATACAGTGTGATCCATACTTCTAGGAATACATTTCTGGATCATTATGGATTCAGGGGGTTCTGCACAATCTGTTTCTGTTCTTTAACTGTACTGTTGGTCTATACCCATCTGCTTAAGGATTTATATGCTCCTTTGGGCTCATGTTTACCGTTTGTTCCCTGGTACAGCACCCTTCCTGATGGGAAATAGTGCACATAAATATTGCTATAACAGCTGATGTGTAGGAATGAGTTTTGTAGTTAGTATATGCTTTCCATTCACTTTCCCCACATTATACTTGGGTTAGGTTATGTCTTTCTTTATTTGATGTATAATGTCTTTCTTGTCTTCTTTTGTGATTACTTTTAAGTTTGAGAGAAAAAAATTAAAAGGATATGGAGGGATCATCTTATAATTGTTTTTCACATATCCTATTTTTGCGTGATGAATGAATAGTTTTCTACTGGTACTGTTTAAACTAAATAAGTAAAATCTGTTATATTCAATGGCATTTGTAAGTTCTGTGCCTACTACTTACTGTAGCAACATTTTGCCAAGTTCTACTTTTACAGCATGTATCTGTAATTTTAACACATGGTATACGGTTTAATAAATGTCACTCTGACAAAGTATTATTACACTGAATGAATCACCATGCTGTAATGTGCATAATCAGATCAGATTGTCTCTGAATCTATTTTAAGTGTTTTTAGAATACCTTTTAGCTCTTTAGAAATACATTAGCTGCATACAGAAATAAACCCTATTACACAGTTTGCAGTAATTTAAATCCTTCATTGTTTTATTGTAATTTTCTTGGAAGATAATTTCCAGTTTAGCATTGTACTATACAAAGGCAAAAAGAATGACAAATGTTCAAGTGATTTTTGAACAGGAAAAAGATATATATGATTGGATCAGAATACAGGGAAACTGTGCCTAACCATGGGGATTAGTTCAAAATGATATGAAATGCTGCACTTGAAAAGTACTACATAAAATCAATGGGGCTGCAATGTACAGAAAGCTCAGCTATGAGTTTCAGAAGTGTAAAAGTACTTCTGTTGCACAAGAATATTTATTCAGTCAAAAATCCAACAGATGACAAATTTTTCAAACCACAAAGTATATGGGATTTTAAGAATGTATTTCTTGCACTGTCATATGAAACACTTGCAGGATTTCTTTGAGTACAGAAATATGCAAGTTGGTTGTACAAAAGTATGATTTCCCTGGCAGAATTTGGAGCCGTGATAAAAAACAAAGAAGAAGATAAAGAAACATAAATAAATGCAAACCTACATAAACAATACTTATCAGGCTGCTAAATACTTCATTATGTATTTTAACTGCACTTCAGTATTTCACCTTAAACATGATTTCTAAATATACTTGCACAGAAAGAAAAGACAAGTTCATAGTAGCTGGTGTGGTGGCAGTTATGGTGAAGTGGTTATTTAAAAGGAAGCATTTGTCATTGCATACCAGTCAGTTTACTCATCTGAGCTAAAGTATGCTTGATGAAATGTTCATTTTATGTAAGATTCGAAGATGAGTGCTCAGAAACTTCTTTAGCAGTCACAGCCAATTGAAACACTTCAGCAGAATTCATACTACGGATGCAGACCATTTTTTCTTTTTGGCAGGTGGCAAGCCCCCCCCTTAACAGCCCCCCAATATAAATATCAGTTCCAATGCTGGACTTCACTTTAGAAGGCAGAAACTCCCTCAGTATGTGAACAGCAGTGTTATATAATCACTGTTTTTATACTAACACGAGAGAGCAAGTTATGTGTGAGTTCCAGTGTGTAGGGAAACAGCCACTGACAAACAATCAAATCCAGTAGCCAATACACATTTTGTGAGCAGATCCATGAAGGATATTAATTTGATAAGATGAAGAAAAGGAGATTGCACCTTTTTTATCTATTTATTTTGCATGGTCCTGGCCACACCCATTTTGAACACAGTAAAGAAACTAAAACCTTACGCAAACACTTAAAGAACCCCTCTTAAAATTTCTCAACACTGCACCCTACATTCCTTATGCAGACAGCCTACTAAATTGTCAAACCTCTGACCTACATCTTCAGTCTGTTCTTACAACAGGAACAGTGCCCCCGACCGTAAGCATTTCATCATAGTCCCACTACCAAAGATTCCTTTACCCATACCTCATAGAGACTTTAGACATATCTCTAATCTCTAACCACTCACTAACATCTTTGAAAAATTCCTTTACAAACAAATGCTTCAACACTTTAACAGCTACACTCTACTTTCTGCAAACAGCATGGCTTCAGAAATACCTTTAGCACTAGTACAGCTCTTCTTACAGTCACTGACTATATGTACTTCAACATTAGTGAGGGCCTTATCACTACTGGCATCACTCTTGACATTACAAGGGCTTTCAAAACTGTTAATCACCACCTAGTCATTACCAAGCTACAAAGGTTTATGTCTGGATAAAATACTGTTAGTTGGTTCCAGAAACAGAACACTTTTTGTCCATGCTAATAACCTCTTTTCATTTCTAGGTACCCTTAACAGTATTGTTCAACTTGTTTATCAATGATCTCCCAAACCTAAATATCACACTTTATACTGATAACGCCTTCCTCTGATATGCCAGTAAAAATAGCAATGACTTCCAAAGTCAGCTCCAGCATTCTTTCTCTGATCTATGCACCTGGGCCAAATTCAACAATCATATGAGCAACTCAAAAAATCTAATGTTATGCTCTTTGCCTCCCTGCATAAACTCCCACAAGAACTGGTATTTTCAGTTTCAGATAATCAACATAATATCATTCCTGGGTTTTGGAATATAAATACCTAGGCCTACCACTAGACTCTAACCCATCATTCACAGTACACACTGACAACATCATTAATAAAGGTCTGTGTCAGCTAAAATTCTGCTATAAAATGTCCCACCTGCTGTCTCTTTCCCAGTCCAAAAATATATTGTCAAAATGGTACTACTACCTAAATTGGAATACGGACTCCTTCTGTTTGTTGTCCACTCCTTTTGCTTAATCTTTACTTAAGAATTACAGATCACTGAAAATAAAATGTTTGGATTTGCCCTGCTTGCTGATACTTGTTCTCACCACTGTAATCTTCTAAAAAAGTCTTATCTTCTAAGTTCCCACTTTATAGTTTTAGTTAAGGTGTACTACCTTCCTTTGAAAAGAAAACTTCCACTTTGGGAGCAAGTGTACTCTTTCAGAAGCAGTCAAGAGGACAGCCTCACCTTCCTTAGACCCACCTTCAAAACTGAAATCGATGAAAGAGCATTTCTGTAGGCTAGGTCCAGCGCTGTGGAACAAACTACTAATGGAAATAAAGAGACAAAATTCTCTCCAAGGGTTCATGACAAATGTTGTTTAACACCTCCATATGATGGTAAGGTGATATGCTTTAAGACAATTGTTAACTACTGAACTTCCTAGATATTGGCTTTATCCCCATTGGCTACCAATATCTTCCACTGTTTAGCTGTCATATATTGTTTTGCATATATCGAACATTGTATATAATATATATTATATTACTAATTTCATCTACAATGTGTGAGTGTAGTGTGTGTGTGTGTGTGTGTGTGTGTGTGTGTGTGTGTGTGTCCATATTTATGTCTCTATATGTCTGCATGTTCTAGGTTATCCTTACCAAAATGTACAACCTAGCACTATTTTATTACATTCCAGTTGCTGCCTGTGTGTTCATTGTCCAAACACAACAGGCTTTATTGGAGACTAACCTTGTTCTGTATCCATTGCATTACTTTTGGTGTTATCAGCATGCAGGTTAATCTTGCTGGCCAGACCTAGCATGATGTGTTGAAAAAATGAGTTATGTAGGACCAGCCTTAGCATTAAATGATAAATCAGTTTACTGTTTTACTGACTTTCTCATTAAAATCCTTGTTTCTAGAAAAGTCTTCCTGTGCTTTTCCACCTTTGCTCATTCTGCCAATTCATTATCTACATCACTGTTTTACACTTCAGCCCCTTATACTTTAATTTACCCATCAAACTCTGTGAGTAAGGCATCAGTAGCCTTTTCTGGAGCCCAGCTATACCACATCTGTAGAATTACCCATGTCCACCTTAGTGGTGACCAAGTCTTACGACTGAATCAGAACGGGCTGGGAAGACTTTTGTTTTATGCAGCTATGCTGTTGAATATTTGCAAAAGCATTCCACAAGCCTGTTATGCAACATCTTTTCAAGAACCTTCCTTGTACTTGAAGCTAAATTAGCAAGCCTGCAGTTGTTCACTTTTCCTAGATCCGCTTTTTTTAAAAAGCTGCCTTTGCCAAACTCCAATCCCATGGCACCTGTGATAATGTGAGGTATTGCCAGCTATGCCAGGAGAAGTAGGGCAGTGGATGTCTAATATATGCCAGCATAGCAAACTGGAGTTTTGTAAAGAGTTATATATCATTTGTATATCAAACTGGTTTGTACAGGTGCTTGTGCTGAAAAAGTATTTGTAAAACTGTTTGTGTTAAAAATGTACCAACAGCGGGTCCTGCTGGATAGAAAGAACTACGCCTGTATGTCAGACTGTATTGTAACTGTTGAAATGAATATATTGTAAGAGAGGATATGGGAAGAGAAAAGGTTAATCTCAATCCAGATAACTTTGAAAAATAGTCTGAAATTAAATTACCTGGTTTAGGCCATAAAGATTGTATCTTGCAGTTCTGATTGCGGCCAGATACAAGATGCCTGTGAAAACCAGGATTAAGAATCCTACTCCATTGTCCTTAGGAGTGAACTAATTGCTACATGGAAGGGTGAAAGTTTTGAAATCATTTTATAGCTTACAGATGGTATAACACATCTTAGCAAAGCTCTATGTGTGTGTATGGTAACATATATGTGCTAGATTCTGGTTCCATTCCTAGTAAAGTGAGTAGTGTGGGAACCAGATTCAGATGTCCAAGTGTGAGATGTTATTCTGTAAGCCAGCACCAAAATGATGTTATACTAGATGAGACAGAAGTGTCAGGACAATCTGTTTGTGAAACCTGACAAGAAGGAAGGACCACTCACCTACTTCATCTAGCCTTGCTTTAGTAAGTAACCAGGGAATAGTAATTCTTTAGATCAATTAGGAAAATATAGTGAGATTAGTTAAGTACTGTTTTTCTGTATCTGTGTGAATCTATCCATCTGTGTTATTTTTAATATTTTTGTGAATGAAAGTCTTGTGTTTATTGTAAACAGATAGTTGGTATTTACATGTTTTGTATTATTTATTATTAAATATATTTAAACTTTTCATTGTGACTGGTCTTTTAGACAATTCTTTAACCTTTGAGAGTACTTATATTTATTTGGTGACACTGTGGCCACTCCTGAAAGCCTTGCTGCATTGGCCATACACTACCATTTGTATTAGTATACATTTTACTCATTATAATTGGGTACCTTGTAAAAGGCTTAGATTAGATAGCTAATGGCAGTGTAACTACCTTATAGTCTGGGTGAAGGTGGGACATCAGATGAATCTGTGCCAGCCTTTCCCAGGTGTAAGTATGAGTGTGTGTGTGTGTGTGTGTGTGTGTGTGTGTGTGTGTGTGTGTGTGTGTGTGTGTGTGTGTGTGTGTGTGTGTGTATGTGTGAGCTACTTGGAGTAGGGACACAGAGCGCTGGTTTCACAGAGAGGGTGGTGGAGGACATGTCTTGGGTCACTCGGCTGAGGATGCAACTCTACAGCTGTGCCTTGAGAGTCTTATTTGGGGCCTGGATAGAGAGAGGGAAACCCATCCCCAGGACAGGAGTGTGTTTCCTGTGTGCTGTTAACGGATATTGTGCTTGGTGCAGAGAGCTGCATCTGGAAATACTGTGTGCATCTATTTTTTCCAAGTGAATAGTTCATGGGAACACATAATTGGGGTTGAGCTCTATCATGAGACTACTGATTGTGGAAATAAGGGTAGAACTTGGCTAGGCGTGTAAGGGTGCTAGGGCCATTAGCCTAGTAACTTCCTATGATCCTATTATCCTATGAATGTCCCTCACTGGTGCCAGTGGTGGGGACTGAGGTTTCTTGGTCCCTGACCCAGAGGAGGGACATCACATATTATTCCATTTTCTAAGGAATGAGCATATAGTTGTACCACCAGTTGTACAAGCACCACTACTGTTTGGTGTATCAAAGGATATCTTATCTGGACCTTGAACCTCATATCCTGAATTTGTATGAGTTCCTTATATAATTCATTACTGGCCATGCTTCCCTTTGCCTATGTGCCCCTATTCATATCTGAGGTGTACAAAAAGGCAGGAAAAACTCATTTAGTATTCCTACCATTTAGTATTCTTGCCTAATCTTTAGCATCTTCTTCCCCTTTCTAGATTCCTTCTCTGGGTCTACCTTTGTCTATCTGAGTAGTTTTACTGCATCTTCACTGGCATCCTTATCAACCTTTTTCATGTGTCACTTTCTTTGGCCATTGCAGTTGATTTCTTTCCCCCTCACATTTTTTTTATCCAATATAGGGTTTATTTCAATCTCACTCCTTTCTTAATATATACTCATAAAATGACTCATTGTTAGTTTCTGCTACCCCTTCATATTATTTCTCCTGTTCAACTCATCAGACTGAAATTTGCCATCCTCTTATTCAGAAAATCTGCTCCTGTGGTGTGCCTATCATTGCTGCAGGGCTGATGGATGATACTCCAGCAAATAAGGTCCTGAAGATGAAAATGGAGGAAGAACCATCAGTTGCATCCAGGGAGTGTAATTCAATGGTGTGAACACATTTCTTGTAAGAGTTAAAGCCTGCTGCTTGGAGTGCTAAGGTTCGCCATAAACTTGAGTGATTTATCATACCATACGTGCCCTCTCTTTCATAAGTTTCTAGATTCACAACTGCCCGTGTTCTCTTAGGTTTGTCCAAGTATTGAAGTAAACTGGTTATTGTTTACTCTGTCATCATTATTGTATAATACTTACACAATGTTGTACAAGTACTCAAGCTCTGTTGCATTACTCTGTTAGTCTGAATTTTGTTATTCTATTGTTTTATCCTGTTTTACAGTGTGATTGTTTTACTTATTTTATGTTAATCATTCTTGCCTATGGGACTTGGGTTGTAGCATTGTAGCTGAAATGAATGTGGCTGAAATGGGTCTTCAGATCAGTTCAGTTACCCAGTACACAAGTGTTAAATAAATAAATAGCCTCTACATAGCTGCCTCTAACCTGCATCTTCCCTACCCTCTCTTTGCTATATGTTGAGCACCTTTAAATCTGTCTGAAAACTTACATTATACCATTGCCCCACATATTATTTTGCAGGACTCTACCAAACTAGCCTAATGTGAAGTGTTTCTGTTCCAACATCTGCTCATGCCCTTTTCCTACCTGCTGTCGTATATTTTCAATTATATCTCTCCTGACTGCTCCCAGACAGTGTAGTGCAACTATCCCTCTACTGACTGCTCCCAGCAGTATAGTGTAACTAACCCTCTCCTGACTGCTCTCAGACACTGTGGTGTAGCTATCCCTCCCCTGACGAGTTCTAGACACTATGTGTAACTATCTCCTGACTGCTGCCATACTGTCTTCAACTATACTTTTCCTGACCACTCCCAGACAGTATGGTGTAACTATCCCTCTCCTGACCACTCCCAGACAATATGTGTAACTCAGGGGTGTAGCTAAGATTTTCAAATTTGTACTCACAGCTCTCAAACTGCTACCCACCTCCCCAGCCAAGCTATGGCCATTCTCGTAATTCATGGTTCACTCGTTTAGTGTTGATGAAGAGGCATTCGCTGTAATGCCTCTTCAGTAATATAATATAAATTCAATTAAACTTGGTTCCTTGAATTGAAAATTAACCTGAAATGTCAGTTCTTTGAAAAATGCAGCATGGTAGTTGGGGTAGAGAATGTATGCTTTTGATTTCTGTAACTAAGGTTCAGGTTTTGAGCTTGAGTAAATTACTAACCACCTGCTACTCCTAACTAAGATGTTTCATTCACACACACACACCTACAGTACCTACCTCTTAGTGTAAGAAATATGGACAAAGCCTAAAATAAACAGGGACAGATATTAAATAATGCTCTCGTGAACTTAGAAAGTTGCTAGAACAGGATTTGTGCTAGTATGAGAAAGTTGCTAGAATAACAGGATTTGTGCTAGTATGAATTTTTCTAAAGGATATGAAGTCTGAAACTCAAATGTCTGTCATTATTTAGCAACTTCAGCCTTCAATGATTTTCTAGAAAATCACAAAATTTATGAGGAACAGACAAAAAATATGGGGCAAAAATCTGGACATTCTGAAAAATTTGGACAGTTGAGAGGTATGCTACCTACCTAACACACACACACACACACACACACACACACACACACACACACACACACACAGACCTCTCAACCTCTTAGAGCAACAAACTCATAAATAAAACTGAGGCAAAAGCCCAAAAATAAGGACATTTTTTTAAATATTGCTCTTATAAACTTAGAAAGATAATTGTAGTAGGTCTTGCATCAGTACGAATTTTCTGAAGGGTATGAAATCTGAAACTCAAACGTCTGCCATTATTTTCTAAATTCAGTCTTTAACAATTTGCCACTAATTTGCCAGAAAACTGCAATTTTATGAAAAACGAACCAAAAATGTGATGCAAAAATATAAAATTGCCAGACAATACAGCTGGTAACCTGTCAAAGAAGGGACACCATTTTAATATGAGCACAGTTAACTTAGAGCAGCTAACAAAATTAGAGAATCTACATGCATTTCTGAAATAAAAGTAATGTATAACTCTGATCATTACAGTTATTTATAAAAAGTAAACCCTCCACGTTTTCTTCCAAAATTGCTATTTTGCGGAGGGATTATTAGGGGGGAGCAACATTTTGAGCCAAAATTGGGGACAG
>NC_056729.1:1217675818-1217683318 GCF_019279795.1 Protopterus annectens
ACATGTTAAGTTTTGGTTCTTACAGAGATTCTTGTATTCCCAGCAGTATCTGCACTCACCATGAGACTTAACCCATAGCTTTCAATGTTCTTCATCTACCACTTGTCTCCCTTTGCTACATATTTTCCACTTCTCCATCTCCTAATTATATGCCCATATTTAGTATACCTTATCACATTTCAGCCATCTGCATATTTTTTACCTTCATTCTTCCTACATCTGCTGCCTAACTTCAACTGCTACATTATGCTGTCCGGTTGAAAACGTCAACACCTCTACTACAATGTTTTGTAAAGTTTTAAAGAAGTATTACACCCAGTAGCTATACTGGCCACATCTTCTTACTGCATTTCAGCATTGTATACATACATATATACATATTAGGAAATGCCTGCTTACTTTCAGTGCACATACCAAGCATAGGGAAAAAGACATGAAGATTTTGCATTTTCTTTCCTATGTTCAGACTCATACCTCCTTTTGCAGACCCCTCAGCTTCTTTCTTTTATATAATGTAACATGTTAGATTCTGCTGATAATCATAGGTTCATAGATTTATACTAAACTAATGACCGCTGGTGCCTTTATAATCCTAGCTGTTCAATCCAAATATATGCCATGAGTTATTGTGCCTTAAAGGTTGTATATTAGTTAGGGCATGATTTAATGGTTGCAACTGTCCATCAGAGACATAGGTGTAAGACTAGGGGTAAATTTCTGATTTCCCATCCTCTGGCCCACTTTGTGGGGTTAGGGAAGGGTTCAGCTTCACATGGATGAGAAGCTATTCCATAGAATAGGAATTCTCTGACTTACATACCTGTCCCACCACCATGTCGTGTTTACGTTGCAAGCTAATTTAATTTAAACCTTTAGATCTAGCAGTTCTGGTGCTGTTGATTTTGTTGATATGCAAAAGGTCCATCACAACAGGATGCAGTGATACCTTGTATGCCAGGCATAAATCATCTCTTAGCAGTCTGTTGGAAACAAAGTATAGAGACAGGGCTTTGAGATGATCATTGCTTTCCGTCATTTACACATTGGCTGTATTTTAAAAGTTTGATAAACAACTTTGTCTGGATTCAGATCCTACCTTAATGTGCAGTAAATAACTGCCCATTATTTTAATCTGTTTTCTCTACAGTTCACCCATTTCACTTATTCTGACTTTCACATTGCTTTATCACATCCAAACAAAGTGAAGCATAATATTTGAGGAATATTTCCCACAAAAAAACACCCAATAAAACAGGAAACAGAACGTTAGTGCTCAAAACAGTTTAATAATGCTTTCGTCTAAAGGACTTCTTCAGAAATTAATTTTTATTTTTATTTTTCTGAAGAAGTCCTCTAGATGAAAGCGTTATTAAACTGTTTTGAGTTTTAAAGTTCTGTCGTTTCCTGTTTTATTGTGTGTTTTATTATGGTGCTTTTGTTTTATTACCATTACATCAGACTTTAGCTAGTTGTTGCTGCCCTAATATTTCCTACAAATTACAAGTCAAATAGAAATATTAAAGGTACCTGTGACTGTATATCACACTATCCTTTTGTCCAGATTGTCAGCAAAAATTCCTGTTTTCATATAAAAAAAAAAAAAAAACAAACATGGCATAAAAATCTTATGTTGTTTCCGTCTTCATTTTGTTCTTTTTTTCATCTTCTCAGCTTGGTCTGCGTTTACAGTGCTTATCTAGAGAACACTACAGTTTTGCCCTTAAGTCAGGGAAAAGACTTTCTGACGTAGGAAAGGTGCTTACCAAGCATTTGTTAAGTAACTCATAGCACTACTACTATCAACAAATCCAAATGGAAAAAAGCTGCAGACAAATGTAAAAAATGAAAGCACAGCACACGTAGAGAAATCAGAAAACAATAAAACATCCTTAACCAAAATGATTGCAATTCCAGTTAGCACACAGACATATGCATTAAATAAAGATCTTAAATTACTTTTTCAATAGTGGCATTAAAAATCCCCAAAATTGTAGAAGGAAAAAACAAAAGGGCAATAATAAAATACTTTGAAAAGTCAGTAAACTGTATGTGTTACTTCACTAAAAACTTTTGGAATATTCATTTCATCTACCTAAAGGTCAGTAAAATAATAAAGGTTTCTCAAGTACAAAGAAGCAACACATACAGAACAGCTTGTTGCCACAGAGATGAAACACAGACAATCTTAAAGAAGGCCTTCACAGGTTGCTTGGGCTACTAAAGAGAGTAAAAGAAAAACACATATAAGACATGCTTCACAGAAACATACCACTAAGAAAACACACCAGGAAGCCATGAAAATGCAAAATAGCTTACACTGTGAAAATAACCATATTACACGTATTCAACTCTGCAGCATTTGACCAATTATTGATTGAATGCTGCAGTTTAAAATTTGACAAAACTTGACCTAACAAATAGAATCATATATATATATATATATATATATATATATATATATATATATATATATATATATATTATGCAAACAGATCTAAAACATTTTTGGTTGATTCCTACAATACTGAAATGTCAAGGCTACAAACAGCAAAAAACTAACGTACAGGCTTTAACAGGGTTTCTGCAGGTGGGCAGGACTATTTTCCTTGCTTCTTTGTGATCACTGCTTTGAGCGTAAATTTATTTTGTTCAATGTAATGTGTATCAACAAAAAAAAAAATTATCACAACTTATCAACTTATGTGTATGTATGTATATATATATATATATATATATATATATATATATATATATATATTATCTGTATATATGAGTCTACTTTTAAATCCCGAATTACCAGAAGACTGAATGACACATGGCTCAGACCATAAGGCCAAAATTTCAAATTTCTGAAACTTTAAAAGATCGTGTTCTAGAATACCAAAATGTAATTGAAAAGTTAAATGGCAAGTGGTTTAATGGTGCATTTTCCCTTTAATGTTACTTACTAAGCATGTAAAAAATATGGAGGAGTTGACATTCCCTGTTTTAATTGTCTTTGGAGAAGTTTATGGAAGTTTAAAGTGTAAAAAAAAAAAAGAAGCTGTAATACACAAGCCAGTGCATTTCTTTGTGCCGGTCCCAAGCCCGGATAAATGGGGAGGGTTGTGTCAGGAAGGGCATCCAGCATAAAACTTTGCCAAATCTTTTCATGCAGTCACCAGTTAATATTTCCATACCTGATTGGTCGAGGCAGGGTTAACAATGACCACCACCAGTACTGTTAGCCAACAGGGTGCTGGCGGAAATTGGGCTACTGTTGGCCGAAGGAGGAGAAGAGGCGGAAGGCATGGCCGAAGGCAGGAAGAGAGGAGAAAGGCTAGGACTGTGGTAGTGAGTGTCGGAACTTTGAATGTTGGCAGTATGACTTGTATAGGGAGAGAGCTAGCTGATATGATGGACAGAAGGAAGGTTGTTATATTGTGTGTGCAAGAGACCAGATGGAAGGGGAGTAAGACTAGGTGTATCGGAGGTGGGTTCAAATTGTTTTATCATGGTGTGGATGGGAGGAGAAATGGCGTAGGAGTTATTCTGAAGGAACAGTATGCAAAGAGTGTTTTGGAGGTGAATAGGGTGTCGGATAGAGTGATGTTTATGAAGCTGGAAATTGATGGTGTAATGATTAATGTTGTTAGTGCATATGCTCCACAAGTTCGGTGTGCAATGGATGAGAAAGAAAAATTTTGGAGTAAATTGGATGAACTGGTGATGACTGTACCCAAGGGTGAGAGAGTGGTGATTGGAGCAGATTTAAATGGGCATGTTGGTGAAGGGAACAGTGGGGATGAGGAAGTGATGGGTAGGTATGGTGTTAAACAAAGGAATGTAGAAGGTCAGATGGTAGTGGATTTTGCGAAAAGGATGGATATGGCTGTGGTGAATACGTATTTTAACAAGAGGGAGGAGCATAGGGTGACATACAAGAGTGGAGGAAGATGCACACAGGTGGATTATATCTTATGTAGGAAGGCCAGTTTGAAGGAGATTGGAGACTGTAAAGTGGTGGCTGGAGAAAGTGTAGTTAGGCAGCATAGGATGGTGGTTTGTAGGATGACGTTGGTGATCAAGAAGAGGAGGAGGAGTGTGAGGGCAGCACCAAGGATCAAATGGTGGAAATTGAAAAAGTGTAATTGTGAGGTGGAGTTCAGGGATGAGTTAAGACAGGCACTGGGTGGCAGTGAAGAGTTACCAAATAGCTGGGTAACTACAGCAGAGCTAGTAAGGGAGATGGCTAGAAAGGTGCTTGGTATCACATTGGGACAGAGGAAGGATGACAAGGAGACATGGTGGTGGAATGAGGAAGTACAGAAGAGTATACAGGCAAAGAGGTTGGCAAAGAAGAAGTGGGATTGTCAGAGAGATGAAGAAAGTAAACAGGAGTATAAGAAGATGAGGTGCATGACAAAGAGAGAGGTGGTGAAGGCTAAGGATAAGGCATATGAAGAGTTGTATGAAAGGTTGGACACTAAGGAGGGAGAAAAGGACCTGTACCGATTGGCTAGACAGAGGGACCGAGCTAGGAAAGATGTGCAGCAGGTAAAGGTGATAAAGGATAATGAGGGAAACATACTCACAAGCGAGGAGAGTGTGTTGAGGAGATGGAAAGAGTACTTTGAGGGGTTGATGAATGAAGAGAATGAGAGGAAGAGAAGGTTGGATGATGTGGGGATAGTGAATCATGAAGTACAATGGATTAGCAAGGTGGAAGTAAGGATAGCTATGAAGAGAATGAAGAATGGAAAGGCTGTTGGCCCAGATGACATACCTGTGGAAGCATGGAGGTGTTTAGGTGAAATGGCAGTGGAGTTTTTAACCAGATTGTTTAATGAAATCTTGGAAAGTGAGAGGATGCCTGAGGAATGGAGGAAAAGTGTTTTGGTACCGATTTTTAAGAATAAGGGTGATGTGCAGAGCTATAGTAACTACAGAGGGATTACATAATACTATGTATTAACTATCAAAACTTGTAACATTTTCTCTGTTTATAAGTATGTAAACTCTGTTCATAAGTATGTAAACTAATGTCAATGTGGAATTTATAAGTATGTAACTATTGTCGATGGCTTTTCTCCCCTGGCCTCGCTTGAAAAATGGACATGTATCCAGTCGGATTTTCCCGGTCAACAAATGTAAAATAAAATAAATAAATAAATAAAATTACATTGATCAGTCACAGCACAAAGTTATGGGAAAGAGTAGTGGAAGCTAGGTTAAAAAGGGATGTGATGATTAGTGAACAGCAGTATGGTTTCATGCCGGGAAAGAGCACTATAGATGCGATGTTTGCTCTGAGAGTGTTGATGGAGAAGTACAGAGAATGTGAGAAGGAGTTGCATTGTGTTTTTGTAGACTTGGGGAAAGCATATAACAGGGTGCCTATAGAGGAGTTGTGGTATTGTATGAGGAAGTCAGGAGTGTCAGAGAAGTATGTAAGAGTGGTACAGGATATGTACGAGGGTAGTGTGACAGTGGAGAAGTCTGCGGTGGGAGTGACAGATGCATTTAAGGTGGAGGTGGGGTTACATTAAGGATCAGCTCTGAGCCCTTTCTTATTTGCAATGGTGATGGACAGGTTGACAGACAAGATCAGACAGGAGTCCCCATGGACTATGATGTTTGCAGATGACATTGTGATCTGTAGTGAGAGTAGGAAACAGGTGGAGGAGACCCTGCAGAGATGGAGATATGCTCTAGAGAGAAGAGGAATGAAGGTCAGCAGGACTAAGACAGAATATATGTGTGTGAATGAGAGGGAGGATAGAGGAATAGTGAGGATGCAAGGAGTAGAGGTGGCGAAGGTGGATGAGTTTAAATACTTGGGGTCAATAGTTCAGAGTAACGGCGAGTGTGGAAGAGAGGTGAAGAGGAGAGTACAGGCAGGATGGAGTGGGTGGAGAAGAGTGTCAGGAGTGATTTGTGACAGACAAGTACCTGTAAGAGTGAAAGGGAAGGTCTACAGGAGGGTAGTGAGACTGGCTATGTTATATAGGATGGAGACAGTGGCATTGACAAAAAGGCAGGAGTTTGAGCTGGATGTGGCAGAGTTAAAGATGTTAAGATTTACACTGGGTGTGACAAGGGTGGACAGGATTAGGAATAAGTATATTAGAGGGTCAGCCCAGGTTGGAAGGTTTGGAGACAAAGCCAGAGAGGCAAGATTATGTTGGTTTGGACATGTGCTGAGAAGGGATGCGGAGTATATTGGGAAAAAGATGCTAAGGATGAAGCTACCAGGTAACAGGAAAAGAGGAAGGCCTAAGATAAGGTTTATGGATGTGGTGAGAGAGGACATGCAGGTGGTTGGTGTGACAGAGCAAGATGCAGGGGACAGGAAGAAATGGAAACAGGTGATACGCTGTGGCGACCCCTAACGGGAACAGCCAAAAGAAGATGATGATGATGATGATGTGTTCATTTAGAACAGAGCTTTAAAGTTAAAGAATGTTGGCTTTGTAAGTAGAAATGTACCAGCAAATGTAGAGGTACAGGAGTTATTGTTCGTTTAGGTAGTGGTTGCTAGTTAAAAACAATTAATTTGTCATAATGGGGCCTCCTACCACAGCCATCATTGTGTCTCCCTTAAAGAACTAAACTGGCTAGAACTCCCACAACTCCTTCACCTTAATCAACTAACCCTCACTCATAAACTTATTAACCACCCCCACAAAATCCCATCCCTTCAACCCCTTCTTCAACCCTATCACTCCATTAGGCCCCTACGATTCAAGCAACAAAAATCGACTCATTGTTATCAAACCCAAAAACTCAGCAGGATAAGCTCTATTTTCCTGTACCATATCAAAACTTTGGAACAATCTTCCCCCTTCCTTAACTACTCTACCTTCCAGTAGCCTTTTCAAGACTGCACTCAAATCCCAATTAAATTTGCAGTGGCTTTGTCCGTGCTCTAATCCAGCTAACACCCCCCACTCTTCTCTCCCTCCTCCACTTAGACTCTTAACCCAACTATTCTTCCACTACTACTAACCACAGTCGGAATAAGCTAATTGACTTTGCGTACTTTAAAATTTGTTTGACCACTTTGTTACAACTTTTATTATAAACAACAATAAGCTATCTTAACTTGTAACTATTTACTGTATATACTGTTGATAATCAATATCTAGTTATTGTATTAATGCCAACAGTCAGTCATGTTGTTTGCCGTTGCTTCAACTTTCTATCACTACTTATCATGTAAATGTTGTGGAGCTTTTCTCCCTGGGCATCCGCTGAAAAAGGACCTGTGTCCAGTCAGAATGGAGTAGAAAGGTATACTCTATACTGTGACATAGTGCTGAAATGTTGAGACAATTCTTTAGTGATCGCTAGACTGTTCTCCTTTCCTCAAAGTAGTGTGATCTTGGAGTTGGTATATTTAATCTGCAGGGGGTGTAGGGGATACAGGGGGGCTCAAGCAATAAAAAAATAGTATGTTATGGTTCCTTTCCAGTTTTCAGTATTGTGGGACTCAGTGTTTTAAACTTTCAGGAATTTTAA